>NC_056743.1:1774934825-1775234825 GCF_019279795.1 Protopterus annectens
CTGGATGGTCGCGGTTTTGTCCATTTTGTCTTTCCTGCACAAGGACGACTGGATGTGCTCAGTGGATCTTCAAGATGTGTACTATCGCATAAAAATGAACAGGCAATCCAGGACATACCTACACTTCCACCTGGGAGCCAGCCATCACCTATTCAGAACACTGCCCTTTGGCCTCATTGCAGCCCCCAGGGTATTCACCAAATGCATGGCAGTTGTAGCAGCTCACTTGAGACTGCAGGGATTCCAGGTGTTTCCATACTTGGATGACTGGCTCATAACCAGTCCGACCAGGCATCTTCTGATAAAAGCATGAGACTCTGTACTCCAGTTTGCTGTCATTTAGGAATTACCATCAATCACAACAAACCTCACCTAGAACCATCTCAGACAGAATTCATAAGGGCCTTGTTCAATACAGTATCAGTGAAACCCTCCCTTTCCTTACTAAGGGTGCAAACTATTCGATTTAAAATCAAAAAGATAATTCAAAGTGCAAAATAGATGGCACAGTGGTGCAGCGGTAGCATTGTTACCTAACAGCAAGAGGTTCTCTGGTTTGATTCTTGGCTGGGGTACCTTCTGTGTGGAGTCTGCATGTCCTTTCTGCGTTCGTGTGGGTTTCCTATGGGTGCTTCGGTTTTCTCCCACAAATCAAAGACATGCTTCTGGAACGTTTCTCCCTGGGCCTCCGCTGAAAATTGGCTTCATTCCAAGTTGGACTTTCCCAGTAAACAAATGTTAAATAAATAAAAAAAATAAATAAATAAAATAGGGGGAATCTCACAGAACAAAAAGAGGAACAACTGCAGAATGCTAAACAGATAATAAGGGATTGCCTCGATAATATGCATGGGGCTAGAAAGACTGCTGTTAAGCAACTGTTTTTTCATAATAACTAGTGCACAAAAACTTTTAGCACAACTTATGCAACAGAAAGTAGAAAGGGCTGTCACCAAGCTTAGGGAGCCTATAACAAGGAAGATAACAAGGGATCCTGTAGAAGTATTAGAAATATTTCAGAAATTCTATGAAAGTCTCCATAAAGCAGAGAATATGGAAATCAAGAAAAGGTACAAATAGAAATGTTTATGGAAGAGGTATTCCTGTGTAAGTTTGGAAGCTAGGAGGAAAAAAACTGATAGAGATCCGGAATGCCCTGCTGGGCATTTTATGTCGGTAAAACTGAACGTAATTTGAGGCAACGTATTTATGAACACATGTACGATATAAATAGGAAAAAGGAAACTAATGCCCTTTATAGACATGTATTGGGATGTAACCAGGCCGATTTTAAATTCTGGGTACTGGAACAAGTAAGGTGTAGTGATAGAGGAGGGGACTGGGAGACCATACTTGAGTTCAGGGAATTAATTTGGCAGTTAAGGTTGGATGCCTGTACTGCCCCTGGAATGAATGACCATGTTTCATTACTTCCTGCTCTAAAATTAAGGGCATCCAAAGTAAGAAAAATAAATAAATACTTAAATATTAGTTGCTTTGTATAACATTACTATTATTTATTTTTATTCATAGATTGCAATGTTAAGGACACACAAATAAGTATATTTATGTTCATATTTTTACTATGCACATATATTTTCGTTTTGCATATTTATGTATATATTGCACATTGAGGACGTTGTCAGCATGTAATGTAATGTAGTTGAATAGAAAATGACTTAGTGACTTTGGTGTTCTAATAGCCTATTTTGGCAGAACCAATAGAATGCAAGGACTGTGTATTTAAACTTGAGCACAGATAATTGTGTGGATTCCGATGAAGTCTCCTGCAAAGAGATGAAAGCGCTTAATCTTCTGTATTTTTAACTAGGGTTTTATTGTTGGTTGCATTTTCATCTTTAAACTCTTATTTTTTAATTATTACGTGACTACGTGGACTTACTGGATTCCCATTTTTTGTGGAGGGACAGCCTTTACTGGAGCCTTGCACACTGAATAGTTTAAGTTTTTAACAGTATTTTTAAGTGGAGAAGTACTAACATCCTGGAAGAAAGCTGTAGTAGCTGTAATACCTAAAGATGGTAAAGATCCATCAGATCAAGCTTCATACAGGCCCATTTCAATACTAAATCATGATTATAAAGTGTTTGTCTGTAATGTCTAAAAGAATGGCAAAAGTGATGCCAAATTTGATACATATGGATCAATGTGGGTTTGTGGACGGGAGGCAAACATTTGACAACATTTAACAGAACATTGATGATTCAGAGGGAAGCAGAATGTAAAAGAAAATACCATTGTTTGTGGGTCTTGATTCAGAGAAAGCATTTGACAGAGTAAGATGGGACTTTACGAGCAGAGCAAAGCAATGGAAGCAGTTGCATTCCCTAATACAATTATAAGGTTGATTAGGAGGATTTAGGAGGGATCAGAGGTGAAAATCAAAGTTGGTGGGGTCCTCTCTAATAATTTATGCTTGAGCAGAGGAACCAGGCAGGGGTGTCCTCTCTCCCCTTTATTATTTGCATTATATTTAGAACCACTGACAAAGAAAATAAGACGCAGAAATTCAAGGTTATAATTGGTATGGTACTCAAGAAAAGCTGGTTCTGTTTGCAGATTATATTATTAAATACCTGACAAAACCAGAAAGGGACATTACAGTGTTGTGGAACATTTTGAGACTGTTTCAAATCTTTTTGGGATATAGAATTATTGAAGCTAAAACAAAGGCAATAGCAGTAAATTATGTACCCATACACAAATTGGTTCAGCAATATCCATATTTATGGGGACTATAATAAAATGATGCATTTAGGAGTTTGTTTGTTTGTGTCTTTCGGCTTTTCCTGGTTAGGGGTCGCCACAGCAGAACTCCGGTCCGCTAATGATTGGCAGTAGAGTTTTATGTGCTGGCTTGCCGGGCCTAACGCACAACCTTCAACGAAGGAACGCCCGTTCACGCATGTCGCCACACAGAAGACGCTCTAAGTGAGAATCGAATGGGCAACGTCTAACTGTGAGGCGACAACACTACCGCAGCACCACGGATTAAAAATGAAGCTAGTGTGGCAGCTTAAGTATATATGGGAAGAGACTAAACAAAAGATAATACAAAAACTGAGAAAGTGGAAACTCTGCTATATGGGTTGGGAGGGTGGCCTAATGGTTAAGGTGTTTGCCTTACAAACACAAGGTGCAGGGCTTGAGTCTCACAAGGGATAATTGGATGGGCTTAAAATGGCAGTTAGCCTAGTACTAATCTGTAAACCTAAAAGGGGGTGGGAGAATGACATAATGGTTAAGGTGTTTACCTTAAAGACACAAGCTGCAGGGTTTGATTCTCACATGGGGTAACTGGCTAGGCTTCAAATGGCCCAAAAGGGCAGTTAGCCTAGTACTAATCTATGAACCTATGAACCTATGGATATCGATAGTAATATACAAGCAGTTAAAAGGTTTTTAGTCCCTTTAGTCTTATACACAGGACAGGCATATTTTTATCAGAGGAGAAGTTGTGGATAGCAATTAATAAAGAGCTGAAGGATTTTGTCTGGTAGGGGAAGACAGGTAGAGTCAAGTGGGATAAACTTATTAGAACAAGGCAGACTGGGACTATCTGATATGAAGGTATATTTCAGAGCAACACAGTTAAGGCTCCTTTACATAGCACAAGGAGAAAAATATAATTCAAAGTGGAAAGAGATGATAATGATGAAATGGGGGGGGGGCTGAAGAAACAAGGAGAGACTGGGATTTTGGATGTAGACCTTTAAGGAGAATAACAATAATCATACAGAATATTATATTCATAAAGTAGCAGAAAGTATTCTAAGAACTAAGCCAACACAGGAATGGAGAAAGGAGGTTCTGCTGATAGGGATGACTGCAATTTTGGATACAGACAATAGGCAAGAGGGGGATGGAATTTATTGAAGAAAACTGGCAAAGGAACCAAGGAATTAGAAACAAATAACTAGAGAGGGAAAGGTAATAGAATGGGAAGACACCAAGAACTTATTTGGACTGCAGGTTAGAGATTGCCTACCCCTGTCAAGGACTGATATCAGAGTATAGGCAAAGGGAAAGAAAGAAAGAAGGGGTCCTAAATTAAAGACCAGCACTGTTAGAGTTTTTAGTAGAATCTAGAACAGAAGTTGCCATTAAGAAAGGAATTATTAGTAGGGCATATAAAATATTGCATGATAACTATAAGAATCAACCAGAGGAGGTTAGAAAGGATTGGGAAGAGAGATTGGATAAGCAATTCACTAAGAAACAATGGTGGATATATGTGTGTGTCCCAAATATGCAACAAAGTCTAGAAGATTTACAATCTTTGCCTGGAAGTGTTTACATGGGTATTTTTATACCCCCGGTAGATGCCAAAGAATTTTTCCTCAGGTAGACAGCAAATGTTGGAGGTGTAATGGGGATGAAAGAGGTAACTGGGAACATATTTTCTGGGAGTGTAATGAGTTGGCAGACTTTAAAGATTCCCTGCAAACTGCTCTGTCAGAGATGCTGAGAGAGCAAATTGGTGTAACTAAGGAAATAATTTTTTTGAGCTATGATATAGAATTGGAATTGCCTAGACATAGTAAGGCCTTGCTGAGTCTAGTTAGGGTGGCTACCAAAAAAGCAATTACTAAAAATTGGAAATCAAAGTCTAAATCAATTCTCTGATGTTGTCAATTTTCATTCTGTCCTCAACCTATGGGTTTGGATCCGAACTGTCAGATCTGACTCTGCCGTTGCAAAAGCTTGTGGCAACTTAGAACTCTCAAGCTTCTCCCTTACCCAGAACGCACCAATCCCAATTACCTCAGATCTCATTTGCCACCTCTCAGGAGGTTGTAGACTCTCGAACTTTAAGTACAGATAAGTGCTTTTTTCTTGTTAATAATTGCTTACTTTTCTGTTTTTCATGATTGTCTTTTTCTCATCTTGTACTAGTGTACTCTGTAAATTACTTTTGTAATTTTTCTCCCTTTTACCCTTTTTTCTATCTCCTACACTTGCCGTAGTTCTTACCTACCTCTGTAGGTAGTTTTTCATTTTTCTTTTCCCATTATTTTGTCTTTATAAAAAAAATAAAATTTATAGTCTTTTTGAATAGTTGACTGTTAATTAGACCTTATTCTTATAGTTATAGTTTTACAGTGTACTTGTTCTTCTTGTTGCTAGTGTTTTGTTCCTAACATCCATTTTTTTAGGACGTCAGAAAAAGACAAAAGCCCTGCAAGTTTTTAAAAAAGTGGTAAATGCAGTCAGAAACTTCCTCTTTCTAACTCACATACACTGTGTATAGTCTTGGGACCCCTCATCTACAAGAAAGCTGTTCTAGTTGTCATACATTCAACCCAAAGGCCCTGGCTGAATGCAAGAACAAACTTAGTTTGAAGGGATTGCTTCCATCGTTCTTTAGCGAGGCACTATCTGGAGCTTCTTTTCAAAAAATTAAGAAAAATGTCTCCCACTTCTCCAAGCACCTCAACAGCTTCTTCTAACACTTTGGGGAAGTCTGTTAAAAGATCTTTTCTGGATCCATCGGATACCTCAGTTCTGAAAAAGAAAAGACCAAAATTTTTCTGTCTGACTTCCTCTTCAGATCAGAAACATTAAGAAGCAGTCTTTGGATCCAACTGCTTCTTCAGATTTGAAAACTACAAAATGTAAAGACTCATCGGATCAGACCCCCTCAGATCCAACACAAAGAAATGCAGATGTGGTAATTTTGCCCAGAACTAGATACTCACCTTCATTGAACCCAGTTCCATCCTGGGTCCCATCTTCTTTTTTAGAAAGATCAAAAATCCCCTCAGGGATGTCCAGTCGCTATTCTAGAAGCCTTATGGAAGAGGATGTGGAGAGGTTAGTGAGAAAGATCCTCTCTGTGCAGAGCCAGCCATAAGACATATGTCAGATGTCACATAACTGTTTTTATTTGTGGCAGATGCCAAGGAGGAGCCAAAGGAGACCTGGATGTGGGGACATTCATTCCTTTGTTTATCAAGCAATATGAAAAATTCAAGCAGCTGATCAAGCAACCTGGGACTGAAGCAGGAAGAGGAGAACACACACACACATTTCCAAGACCTGGTGTTGTGGTACACATGAAGGAAAGACAATGTAGCTTCTAGTCCTTGCTACATTGGAGGGTAGGAATTGCTACATCTTAAGTAAGATGTCTGATGACATTTTTTGAACAGGTAACAAGAGGGTGATTTTAGGTGGATTTCATATGGTCAGATGTTATTCAGGTTAATTGACAGCAAACAGAATACAAGCAGTAAAAAAGATTCATATAGTTATACATAGTTTTGTAAGCAGGTCCAAGGATCAGCTGGAGGGAAGTAGTGCAGCACACTAACATTTCATCTGAGAACCAAAGCTATATGTGGGACATTTGGGGGTCTATCTAATAAACAGGGATGGGAGCTACGTGTGCAAACCATAAGGCTTGGTCTACTGGAAATGCTTTCAGGACATACTTGGGAGAAGGATATGAGTCACTCTCCACCAGTGGAAGGCCTGGATTGGAAGGCTGCATTTTGGAGGTCCTAGTAGGATGGGGAATATGCTCAGGGAGTCTGGCCCTTTCATCCAAGAGAGCCTCAGCCATCTCAGCCATGCCGGTGGGGTACCTCTATAGGGGTGAACCTTTCTACAAATAAGTTTAAGTGGGCAGGTTGGGACAATGATCTTCTTAGCATTTTTACGGATGGTTAGTCATTGTGATTTACTTTTTTCCAACAAAACATATAATAATTGGCTAAACTGATTCACAAATGATCAAGCATTAAGTTGGAAATGCAAAGCATGAGAAATTAACAGCTTTATATTTATAATGTTTGTGGACTAAGGGCCCATACCAACCATTCATGCATTTTCTCAAACACTTCTCCAAGTGAATGTCATGGGTTGCAAACGGAGAAGACTAAACTTCTATCACCCAAGCAATAGTCTCTGGCTCATTTTGTAAGATCCCCAGCAAGCTGAGAGAAATAATTTATCTAATGTGTCTGGGTCTGTCCCAGGGCCTCCTCCAGGGATGTAGCTGGTACAGCTCCTGTTGGCAGTATCTTGGAGGGAATCTTCAATAGGCACCCAAGCCACCTCTACTTACTCCTGGAGGAAAAAATGTCTGTACTCTGAAATCTTTCTGATTTGCAGAGCTCTTACCTCAAACACAGACTGTGAGCTAAACTGCCCTGCAAAGGAACATTTTTTTACTGCTTGGATCCATAATCTCATTCTTTCAGTCACTACTCAAAGCTCATAACCACAGGTAGCCTGTCTCCATAAGACAGGGGGATGGAGCCTCAACTGTGACCCAGGTGACCAGGGTACATTTAGCATTCCCAGCACTGGAGGAGCCAGGCAAGGAGGAGAAGGAGTGAATGGGCTTACCCTTTCATCTCCCTTGGAGGCTAAGGAAGGGATGCTAACAGTTGGGTTCACACTAAGTGGTGCAATTACTCCGATGGAGACTGGGGAAACCAACATTTGTGCTTTAGGAGGACGGACGGGAAACACCCCTTGTGCAAGGGAGAAGATGCTCTTTGCTGCTTGTCCTTTGTATGTTCTTTTCCAGTGCTATGCTGAATGAGAAAGAGGGATAGTGCTGCAGCACACACAAAATTGAAACCATGCCATAATGTCTGTCTAAATGATGATCCCTCTCAGTTAACCCTTACCACAGTGATGGGGAATGAATGGGAAGATTGACTGGGAGGGGACTTATGATTGACAGGCAGTGGCAGCAAAAATGAGGGGGAAAAAGCTCATAACCACAAGTGAAAATGAAGACAGGTAGACCTGTAAATAAAGCTTTGCTCTATGCCTCAGTTCTCACCTTTGCAACGGTTCAGTGCAAAATGCGTGGTACTGCCACTACTTATAGCATCCTAGAAAGATTATATAACACTATGAGTTAACATTTTAAAATTTCATTCAACAATAATGCATCTCTTTGAGGAGGCGTGGTGACACAGCAGTTACAGTTGATGTCTGCAGAGCTTGATAACAAGTTCACTTGACTCTGGTGACCTTCTGTATGAAGGCTGCACGCCCTCTCTGTGTCATTGTAGATTTTTGCTTCGTGTTTAGTTTTCTGACATCAAACAATGTACCATAGGTGAACTGGTGATCTTCTTTATTATCTCAGCATTGCAGTAGTCCTAACTATATGGGTCATATCCTGCCAAGGATCGAAAGTAAGGCCAGTATACAAAACTTTGATCTCCTTCCTTGTGCCCCATAAATCTGCTATTAGCATGAGAGTATGTGCAATTGTAAAAAGGGACAA
The DNA here is from genome assembly GCF_019279795.1 of Protopterus annectens. Classification (NCBI taxonomy): domain Eukaryota; kingdom Metazoa; phylum Chordata; order Ceratodontiformes; family Protopteridae; genus Protopterus; species Protopterus annectens. The sequence continues at coordinate 1,774,943,098 of NC_056743.1, forward strand.
ACGGATGTGAAAAACTCAGTACTTTCTTTCCTTTTATGTAGTAAGTTAAAGCAGACTACTTGTTCGCTCAATATTGTGAGTTTGGCTGTAGGCTTCAGCTATAAAATCAAGCAGTTAATTGTCCCCATTGCTGAACCTTCCTTTTTTCTGAAGAAAAGTTTATTCAAATCGATTTATATCTGTCAGGAAGAGTAATGTTTCTGTGATAGATTCCCTACAAGATGCCCATTCCTCTTGCGGTTTTGTTTAAGGGATCAACATGATACTAACTCCTGGCAGATATGCCTTTTGTTTTCTCCAAAAACCTTAAGGAGTAGGCAAAAATCTTTAAAATTATTTCTGGAGAATAATTACTTTAAACAGTTGTTGTACAAAGCTATGATAACTGAAGTTCTTTCAGTAGACCTCACCCCTCAGAGAAAAACGAAAAAAAAAAAAAAATGTTTAAAGAGGTGCCCGAGGAATAATTGATTTCTGTTCTGTGGTCTGTATATGGCAGCTCTGCTGAGGTGTTTTCTCAACCCTTGGACTGTCAGTCCATTTGTCCTGGTCCCTACAGCATTATCCCCTGAGGAGGCCACTATGGCCTGTGCTTTAAACATGTCTGTTCAGACTGTATGTCAGGCTTCAGCCAAGAAGGGAGAACCTAAGATCGTAATCTCTGAAGGTGAAGGAGGTATTTCACCAGGTGTCGATGGGATGAGGACATTGCTGGATCTTTAATGTAGGTTAGGCCTTCAGATGACCCTCCTAAGACCCTAAAACTAGACACTTCTTAAAAGAGGACTTGTAAGACAAAACATTTGTCACCTCCTTCTTCCCAGAAAACTTCTGAAGAAGGTTTGTATAATTTTGTCCAATGCTTGTTTAAGACAATCCAATTTCTTCAGCCTTTGCTTCCAGCTTCTTCATCTGCTAAGAGAAAGAAAGAGATTCTCCTGTTACTCAAAATGAAATCTATGAAGTCTGAAACTCAAATGTTTGTCATTATTTGGTTAGTGCAATCCTCAGTAATTTTCCAGAAAGCTAACATTTTTACAAGGAGCAGACTAAAATTATGATGCAAAAATCTGGATATTCTTAACTGTTGAGAGGTATGGTGAAACCCTCCTTGGTTTGTAAATCATTTCCCAAATTACACTTCATCCGCCACTAGGAGTAGTACCAGGAACGTCTATTCAGTGTTGACAATTTTTAATATTTAACATTTGAGAAGTATCCTCCAGATTATTTGTGGGTGTGTATTCCTGGTCCACTAGGCTTCCTTGTGTATCTCAAAACGCAAGTACCAAGCAAAAACTATTTTGGAGAAAGAACGATCACACTAACATAATTCGTAATGTGTGCCGCTATACAACTGTGTCCTGTTTTGCATTAATATAGTTCCTTGTACCGGGTACCCACTGAGAACCTTTCAGAATATGGTTAAACCTTCCACGACCCCGCTGCAGTGTATAAAACGGGTAAGCTGAGAATGCATAAAGAATGCCTAGATCTGTGTGAAATTTATTTTCAGACAGAGACATGTTTTGTAACACGCCTGGAAATGTTATTAGGTGTCAGCGTCGGGGCGGGGGTTCTTATTTCACCAGAGCTCATTGAATCACAACAGCAATTTTACTCTGAGAAAAGTAACCTGCTTTTAATCGGGTGCGTGTTGTTTATACGAGCAGCAGGATAAATCGACCCAAAAATATTATATTAACAAAGTGCTACACATTCACTCTGAGTCTCTGACAGGGTGACTCTGTAGACCTTTATGTCCGAAAAGGAGCGCAACACAGCTGAATGAACTCTGAAGAGGGTTAATACGTCAAATGCTGCGAAAAGGTACCCGGCATACCTCAATCTCTTAGCGCAAGACATCTGGACAAAAGACTAAAATAATGGGGGACAAAGGGCCAAAAATAGGGACATATCGTAAATAGTACTCTAATAAACTTAGAGAGTTGCCAAACTAATAGGTTTTGTGTTGGCATGTATTTTCTGGGGGATATAAAGTCTGAATCTCAAATGTAGCTCTGCTCATTATCTAGTGACTTCAGTCTTCTGTGATTTTCCAGAAAACCACGAATTTTATGAGGAACAGACCAAAAATACAGATAGTCTGCGTCTTGGCTTTGAGTGTGAAAAAGCTTTGATAAAGTTTTTGCACTAGCAGTAAAGCAAACATTAAGGGTATGACAACTCTTGCAAGCTATACTCGCCCTTACTCTCCAAAAGTTGAACTTGAACCGTATTAGGTTGAACTTTCCAGTCCTTTACAGCTATCGCTAAGCAACCGGTTAAAAAAAACGTTAAGGATGAATAGAAATCGGACGGGGGCGGTGCTTGTGCGTTACACCTCAAAAAGAGGCTGGGTTGGCATACTACTGAGAAGTCGAAGAATTTGTAGGCGGGCCTAGGATTAATGTGACACCTGTCAAGAACACGAAGGTTAGTCTTCTGCTCCTCTGACCCACGCGGTTCAGCGGTGACTGCGTAACCTGCATCCTGGAAGCCACTGTGCGTTCACGGTATGGTAGCTGCTTGAAGTAGCACATCTGCAATCTTCATTTTCACGTTGCTGTGGAGGGTCAGACCTGTACTTTTCTGGAGCGATTTTGCAGTCTTTAGTCGCCAGTAGACTTTTCCATGCAACTGTGCTTTGTGGAGTGAGTTAATTGTTTATTCAGCTTGCAGATATACCGCTGTTTATCTTTTATATCCATTTCCATAAGTTCAGGATAGACCGTGAGGCTCACTGAACACACTCTCCTGTTGGGGCTACTTTCTGCAATACGATTATTTGCTTTGTGCATAAACCGTTTAAGTAGCGTTCAAACTTTGCGATTGTTTTGCCTATCTAATTTCTAGGAGTAGCTAATGTTTTTAACTCAGCCATTTGACGCAGTGTAATCAAATACTTGAGAAAGGAGTACTGTAGGTGTTCCTTGACAAGAGCATTGTGGTACAAAAGTGCACACGGTTGACTCAAAATGTTCGTCCGATGGTGAAGTTGCTGTGACCACTACTGTAATAATTTACCTGCGAACAAAGTGCAGTAATTTGTATATTATGTCATTTTTGTGAATGATAGCTTTCGGTTGAAGGGGTATATAGAAATAAAGCAACATTTTACAGAGTAGCTAACGTCACCAAATAACTAAGTGATAAGCAAGCTGGTGTGGTGGATGCAAACATTACTTATCAAATGATCATAAATCTGTTACAAGTCTATAGGGTCTTGAGCTTTTTTCAGAATGTCAGTTTATGCACTGAGGAGTAATATAGCCATGGGATGGGCATGTCAGTAGCAGTTCAGATTTTCTTGGGTTATTACTGAAAGGCAAGGAAGAAGTAATTAAACTTTCCCCTTTTTCCGTGATGCTTTGCATAAGTTTATATTTAACAGTGGAACATGGTTTGATCTCCATGTGGTTGAGGGACCGAGAAATAAATAATTAAGTTCTTACATTTGGCAAGCAGAAAAAAATGCAGTTACACGGGTTTTAAAGATTTGATTTGTTAAGTAACATTCCCTGGCTGCTAAGGGCAGGCAGCCCATTTTGTCTTTTCCAGACTAATCTTGAACAATTTCCCCCTAAAAATTCTTTTATCTATCTTTGGTTTCTATTTTTGATTATTTTAGGCATTCTGTCCTAGTTGACTTTGTAAGTATGTGTCTGAGACAGGAAAGACAATAGTTTTGGTTGGTAACTTGTCATCACCCAGAATAATGCCAAAATTCAAGGGCAAGAAAATTGACTTCAGTAATTTGGCTTAGTAGCTGATGTCATTTTAGGGGGATCCGGTATGTGTTTTGGAATGGGATGACCAAAAGACACTCCTGCTTTGCAAAAGATGGTCCCGCACCTCTCTTACCAATGCTTTTCCATTCTGGCTAAAGCATTTGCTGTTTCCACAATGCCTTTTTTATGCAGATCTTGTCTACTCAACATTCTTATCTACATAATTCTAACTCACTGAACACATTGAGGTGGCTGTTCTGAATCCCAGAAAGTTAATGAAATGATGACTAAGATCGAGTCACTTCTGCATCTCAAATACGTACACATATGTGTAGTAAAAAGACTTGCTTTCAGAAAAGTGTAAACACCACCCTCTTTTTCCTGGATTATACATTCAGGTTTGCAGGTAGCTGTGGGGGAGTGTGTCAGTCTTTGAAATCCTCCCATGAAGGTAGACACCTTGTGACAATAATTTTGAAATTTTGGCAATCCAGGTCAGTATATAGCTAGCTACAAAGAGGTAGTTGATTTTGTTTATATCATCCTCTGTGCCCCCAAAGACCACGATATCTGCCTTAACGCTATAACTGCTGTTCTTGTAAACCTTGATACATTTATCTAGGTAACATTAGTTAACCTACAATAAACTATCTCATTTTCAATATAAATTGGAAAGCATGTCCAGTGCTTCCTTGACTGCGCAAATGCAAACTACCTAGAACACATGATAAACATGCCAACTAGGGGACAGAATATCCTAAATGTTGTCTTTCACAGGTATTATTCTCCATTGTCATATCAGTCCACAAACAAGAGATTTTCACATAAAAGATCTGTAGTTGCCCCTCCAAGCAAATAGACAACTTTTCAGGGACCTGTCTAAAGCAAACCGTGTACAGCTGCTTAGTGACCCAGATAACTTCCCTACCCAGACTGACCCTAAAAATATAGCCAAAGCTTTTACTTCTGAATTATGCTCTCAACTAAATAGTTGTCTAGAGAAAGCAATGCCTGCCCTGTACCAAATACTCAGCGAATCTTAAAATCAAACCCTTATGGTGGAACACTGGTGTAAATAAACTCTTATCTTAAAAAAATAAAAAAGAAAGCTCTAAATCCTTATAGGCAGTCGCGTACTCCCCATCTTAGCAGGGCATTCAGACATGTTAGTGAAGACTTAAGGCAGCAGCCAGAACATATGGATCTATTACAAACTTAGAATGGCCACTGATACTAAAATAATTATAAATTCTTCTTTAACTACAGTCATGGGTAAATACTAGGCTATCAGTCTGCTAAAATCTTAGCCAATCACTAGAGATCAGCATCAAGTCCTGTACCTTGTGTTTATGAGGTAAAGACCTCATGAGGTTAAGGTAACTATTATACCGACCCCCCCCCTCCCATTATAAAAAAAAATTAAGAAACAACACCTATCATTGTTCAGAATTGATTTACAGTGATACTACTGAAAATGATTTATTGTAGCTGACAAATTTAATGTGGATTTCACCTCACATGCTATCATAACTGCCCCTTACCCCAATTCCGCAGCCCCTGACCCCATCTAATATCACTATGAAACAAGTCCTAGCAGACCTTTCTAAAACAAAGAGCAGGACATCCATGGGGCCTGACAATGTACCAGGAAACATAATAATTAGCACCATATCGCCTGTTGGAACATTTATTAAGTCTCTTAAACATGAGTCTTGAAAAGGCCTATGTCCCTGAAGGGTCTATATTAGAATGGCAAAACCTCACTTACACGAATCCCAAAAGGCCAGCACATAAACAGTGAACCACATGAACACCGAGCATCCTTAAGTGCGAAATTCAAAATACCGAATCGCCATAGTTGTCCACACCATGTTTAGTGAGGTAAAATGTCAGTAGGAGATTCCCTTATCCGGTATAGCCCTAACATAAATGTGCAATACTTACTGACCTTAGGGTTAGGGTGCGGGTTAAGGTAAGTGCATATATAGTAATATATTCATATTTATTTTGTTTGGGTAGGTGTAGTGGGCGGTGGAGTTGGCCAACTATGGCAATTCGATATTTTGAATTTCGTGCTTAAGGACGTTCGGTGTTCTTGCGGTTCGCTGTGTATGTGTCTGCCTTTCGGGATTCACGTAAGTGAGGTTTCGGCATTCTAATATAGACCCGTCTCTGAAGCCTGGTGAACAGCTATTGTAATGTCCTTAGATAAGGGAGGTCCAATCACTGATCTTAGTAATTATATATTCTTGGGTATTCCAAGACCATTTACTCTTATGACCATCTGTGCAGTACACTCCTACAGGTAGCACCTTCTTTTATTTATTTTTTATTTTACAATTTGATAACTGGGTAGGTGAGCTGGTCTTCTGACCCTTTTCAGCCATGATCCAGGGATGACTGTACCAGTCCATTCAACGGTACCTTGGTGAATACCCATCCAGTCATCTAGGTTGCTTTTAAAAAAATGGTGAGTCATACCATTTATGCCAGAGGTTTAAGAAACACTGAATTATAAACCTGTTGTATTTGTCTCTTTGTGAAGATTTAGGTCTTTGGTATTAGTCCTGGTGGAGTCGGTGGATTTTTGGAAATACAGGAGTTCCAAGACAGCCAGGTGTCTAGTGCCATGGTCAGTGACACAGAGATTTCCTTTCAAAAGCCTGTAAGACACAGAATAAAGGGAGAGAGTTTCAAGTCTGTCTTGATAGCTCAAGGACTTCAGGCTTGTGATCTTTTTAGTTAGAAATCTTTTGGGTCTTTCTAATTGTTTGATATGTTTAGTGAAATATATCCAAAAGTACTCAATAACTGGTCTGATCAATTCTGAGTTTAAGGGAGTAATTGCTTTTTTAGACCTTGAAGATATTCGTTTTTGTCATTAACTGTGCTAAATAAAATGATTTCCTGACAACCACTGTCATAGTCAAAAGAGTGGGAATTATCAATCTAGGCTCCTGACTGTGTTTTTATTTGTATTGGTGTGCTGTTTATATAGTATGATGGGAGAGAGGGAGGATGGTCTGCTTAAAGTAACAATACTATGCTTTTTAGTGTTCTGTTTGACCCCATTTTAGTATCTCAGAAATTTACCAGTGAGAGTACATGATGCTGGAGGGTTTGATTGCCAGAGAGTGATTTAACAATAATCCCTCTTTGCAGTTGTCTGACAGTTTCAATTCCATGGCTCTGTATAGGGGGGCTTGTTAGACTGATCTGTAATTACCTGGTTTGGTTGTGAGGCCACCTTTTATGGAGGGTGTGATGACCCTCCACCTCTGGGCCAGTAATCAAGGAGCCTCAATCCTCACCACTGACACCTGTGGGAAACGTTCACTGGGAGGATAACAGGTACACACACAGTTTCTTCAGATGCAGCTCTCTGCATCAAAGACACTTAAGCACAGTTTCCCTTAAGAACAAACTGGGAACACAGTCTCTCTATGGCTGGTTCCTCTCTTTCTCCAGATCCCCAATAAGACTCCCCACTGGCACAGCTAAAGAGTTGAGATCTCAGCTCTGTGTCCAAGCCAAGACCTCTCTCTGTCCAACCAGTGCTTCGTGTCCCTGCCCAAGTAGCTGACACACATACTCTTTGAGGTTTGATTTATAAACACACACACACACACACCTGGGAAAGGCTGACACAGGTTTACTAGCTTATCCCCCTTCTGCCCAGACTATAAGGTAGTTACCACTACTACCAGACACTCCTGCCAGCTATCTTAAAGCCCTTACAAGGGTACCCAATATAGTGAGTGAAATTAATATTAATAGAAATGGTAGTTTGACCAAGAGCAAGGCTATTAGGAGTGACCCACACAGTGTCACCAAATAAATGTGCAAATACTCTCAAAACATAAATATCTCTACAAAGATCAACCACAATAAAAGGTTTAAATATATTTAATAATAAATAATAAAAGAACAAGACAGTACTAAATATCTGTTCACAGTGACATCAGAATTCAGAATCACAGGAAATATTTAAAACATCATTGAAGGACAGGTTCAAACAAATAAAGAAAAACAATATTTAAACTAAGTTTCACTGTATTCCTGACTGAATCTGAGAGAATTATACTATTCAAAAAGATTTTCCAACGAAACACAAACTGCAGGCAAAAGGATTTATTTCAAATAGATGTAAAGCGCTTTTCGTTGCTCGCAATGTGAGCAACTTCTTCAGACAATTACACACCCACCTAATTAACAATTTATACTCCCTTCACCAAAAACCCACGTGTTTAATACATCAATTGTGGGTTAAAGTGATGGAGTTACATCAACAGTAAGTAAATGAAACAATTCAACATCTCTATTGAAACTGTTTTTTTAAAAATGTACTTTAAAAATATACTTTCAGAGAAAACATCTTCTAATCAGTATATATTTTTCTACATAAAAAGAAGGAAAAACTGTAAAAAAGAAGTAGAAAAAACTGTTAAAAACTATTAAAAACTGCACCAACTCGCAAAAGCCTACTAGCTACATATATAATTGTGTATATGTATATAAATATATACACACAACTAAAAAGCCAAACAATTATCGGCAAAAACAGGTCCGCTCCTACAATAATATTCAAGGATATTTATCACTCGAACAAAGGTTCCCAGTGTAGGGTTCTGCTAATACATTAACAGTTCTAAAAGTCAACTTGTAATATTAGTAACTGTAATTCTGTTCAAATAGTGTAATAGCCACACAAAATTTTACAGTTCCAATAAACACTAATATTGTTAACTACTATTATTAACTACTATGCCCTGTATTATTAACTTGTAAATAAGTATGTAAATATGTTTGTAAGTATGTAATATATATTAAGTGTGTGTTAAGTATTAAAATATAATACTTATTCAAATTAGCCTAAATAATATCCTAGAAAGTATTATACAAGTTCACTGTACAATACACAGGAGTGTGTATAAAAGGTGTGGTTCTACATTAATTCCACTTGTTTTGCTATATGTAAGTATGTATTTTCAGTATAGTATCTAATCATCTTAAGTTGTCAACTTGACTTTAAGCAAAGTCAACAAAAAATTCATGTAAGCATATCTTACAAGCAAAAAGTGTTTCATAATGTATTAATAACCACTAAACACAGTCTAGTATTTTGAGGTATGTCGTCATGATGGAAAAGTGACAGACCTAATACTTAGTTGTTATAATAATATAAAGGAACCTATTAAGTAGGGAAGTATGACTAAAGTTGAAGTAAAGGTATTAAGTTGTTATTTCCTGTTCAAACTCCTTAGTTTAAGTAGACAACTAATATTACAGTGGTCATTTAAGCCTGGGTAGACAAATGCGTTTGTACGCCATTGCCAAAATAGTTCCCTTTCCTCTAGTAGCAAATTATAAGGGCCACCTCTAATACTAGTCTGTATTTGGTCTATTGCCATAAATTTAAAATTGTGGCCTGGATTTGCTAGAGTATGTTTGGCCAACGCATTGTCTGTTTTTCCATTTTGTATAGCATATGTGTGTTCGTATACTCTTTCCTTAAAGTGCCTCTCAGTTTTTCCAATATAGAAGGCTGTACATATTGTACAGGAAGCCACATACACTATAAGTTTAGAGTGACAATTCATTCTATATTTCACTTGGTGTTTAACATTATTAATATTTATCTGTTCTCCACTGGTCATATGTTTACACATGTTGCAACTTTCACATATAGTCATACCTTTCTTCCTACTAAAATTTTTTGTATAATTACCTTCTAAAATACTTTTCAAGTTGTTCCCTCTCCTGTGTACTGTTATAGGAAGTTCACCTAATTTGCAAGAAATACTCCTGTCTTGCTGAATCAAGTTCCAATTTTTAAATAATAATTTTTTAATGATATCACTTTCTAAACTATATGTAGTTATGAAACTAAGTTTAAAAGCTTTATTAGGTTCCGTTATTTTTACCTCCATGTCTACTTCTTCTAATAAGGTGTCCTGATTTGCCTTAAAGGTTACTTCAACTCCTCTATCACTAGTCTGGTTAAGAATGGGTAGTATAGTACCGTTAATTCTTTTATACCTCACTTCCTGGACTATCTCATCAACAAAGTCACAAGGATAGCCTCTTTCACAAAAGAAGTCTGTAAGAAGGTTACATTCAAGTTCGAAATCGCTAAGGTATGTAGTCATTCGAGCTGCTCGAATGAGCTGACCTTTCACAATACCTTTCTTTTGACTAGTTGGATGAAGGCTAGTGTAATGGAGGTACGAGTTACAAAAAGTTGTTTTCCTATGTATCTTAGAAAAATATTGTTTATTAACATAGTCTTTTGATAAATTCACGTCCAAATAATCAATAGAGTGGTTCTGAAAGTTGGATGTGAATTTAAAAAATTCCGTAGTGTTGTTAAGATAATGTAGGAATTTAATCCCTATACTTGTGTCTCCTCCAAATAAGATGAAGATATCGTCGAGGAAACGAGTATAATACTTAATGTAGGGAGCCCATTCGGCATTTTTGAATAAGTATTGGTCTTCCCAATAAGCCATAACTGTATTTGCTAAGCTGGCCCCGCAAGGTGAACCCATTGCAACGCCTCGTTTTTGCAAATATAGTTTGTCATTGAATGTGAAAAAATTATTTGTCAAGATTATGTCAAGTAAGGTGGTTACTGCAAAGATTTCATTAGCTGGAGCTCCTTTTTTAAGTAAAAAAAGGTTAACCCATTCTATTGCTTCCAAATGGGGAATTGACGTATATAAATCTATAACGTCAATGGTGACAAAATTATGGTCTTCCCTATATGTGATATTGTCAAGATTCTTCAAAAAAGACCATGAATCTTTGCATACTTGACCTTCAGTTACTAAGTATTTTTTGAGTATATTGTCCACTAGTTTAGCTGATCCATATGTGATTGAATTTCGTCCATCTATTAATGGTCTAAACGGTGGATCTAAAATGTTTTTGTGTATTTTGGGTGTTGCAAACATAACTGGAATTTTGGGCCAGTTAATAGTAATGTACTGGTACATGTGTATATCAATATAACCATCCATAAACAGGTCACTATAATAGCCTTTAATCATTCTATGGGCAGTGTTCACCTCATTAATAGATACTTCTTTGTATGTATCATTAGCTAGTATTTTTTCTACTCTGTCCACATAGTCGTAGTTGTCAAATAAGGTAAGCCCTCCACCTTTATCAGGTTTAATAGCTCTGATGTTGAGTGTTTTAAAATTGGCCAGTGCTGATTTTTCATCTTCACTTATATTCTTAGAGTATTTTGGTTTCTTATAAATACCATTCTGTGAGGTGTTGTGTAAACTACGCAAGTCAAGTTCCATTATTTGTTCAAAAGTAGACAGAGTAGGATGTAATGCAGGGTTATATTCACTAACTACTTTAAGAGGCTCCTGTAAGGCTGGTGACTCACCCAATAATATACTAAGGTTCAGTTTTCTTACAAATAATTTAAGGTCCTTTATAGATTCTACTAGGTCCATTCGGTTACTAGGGACAAACGTAAGTCCTCTAGAAAACAGTTCTACCAAAGAAGGTTCAATGTCCACACATGAAAAGTTATAGACCAAAAAGTCCCCTGCCTTGTTCTTAATAACTGCAGGTTTATTTACCCGTTGGTCTATCTCTTCGGTTTGGTAAATGGACCATATTTGTTTTTTTGCTGTTGGTTTTGCTGGTTATTGGAGTTATAATTGTTGGCAAAGTGTCTTTTGGGAATCGCCCCCAAGTTCGAATTGTCCTGGTACTGGTGGTTAGTTCCTTCTTGTACAAGTTGTTCACTATGTTGCCCTCGATTGTAATAACCTTGTCTTCCATTTCTTAACCTACCAGCCCAAGTGTTCTTATTCATATTTTGTTTGTTAGTGGAGTTGTATGTATCACAGTCAAGGCTATTGTCCTGGTCGTGAATAAATGAGTCCAATGTTTCTGGGTCATTTGTCTTAGTGTCTACAATAGAAGTCTGCGATCCCGGTGGATTGGGGAACGCTTTTCCATTGTCGTAAGCGAACCTGTCCCTACTAATTTTCTTAATTTTGGTGGCCTTTAACTTAGTTAAATGTTGTTCAATTGATGTAAACATTCTATCGTAGTCGAACCTATATCTGAGAAAGTCTTTATGGTTAATGATAGAAACATTAATGTCTTCCACTTCCTTGGACAGTTCAACAATCTGTAGTCTGTAGTGCTTAATAATAAATTCCAAAAGTGCAAGCCCTTGTTCGTTAAAGAGCTTAATAAGTTCTAAGTGGAAAACAGAATTTGCCACCAGTCCAGTTGGGTAAGTAAAGTGTCTTAGCCCTTTAGGGACTATACGTAGCCTACAGCATTCTTCAAAATAATTGACCTCTAGCTGTAGTTTTTTTATTTTTAAAAGCTTAGAGTCTAATAGTTTTAAAGTGCTAGAAAGTGTGTTTGCACTAACCTCTTCAATGTCTGCGTTGGAAGCCGGTTGCTCCGTATCACCCCTTTCACTAAAGTTGATATTGTTGGTATTAATAATCCAGTCTTTGAGTGCTGGAACTCCAATTAGCTCTCCAACGCCGTTAGAGTTGTTCCTTCCGTTCGGGAGGGTTACAGGTACCGTATTCAAACTGTTCCTGTCGGTTAATAGAAGCCGGTTACTCTGCTCATTGTTCACACTGTTGTTTCCGTTTAGCTCTAAAGGCTGTCCGTGAAAGTTACTGGCTGGTGGCAAATTTACAGTATTGCTGGTGGTTGGCAACACCGGTGTAGTAGCAATAGTTTCAGGCGTCCGTTGTCCAGGAGGAATAAAGTCAGATAAGTTACTAGTATCTTGTGTTTGCGAGTTATTGCAGTTAAACACACTCAGTTGCGAGTCAAGGCGTGCAGAAAGCCTGTCAACCCTATCTGTTAAAACCAAAATAAGGGCTGTCAGGTTCACGTCATCTTCGTTAGAAGCTTTTTTGGTGTCAATGTTCAAAGAAGAAATAATTACTTCCTCGTCCTCGCTGTGCTCGTTGGATGCCATAAAACAAACTGTAGCAAACCAAGTTAAAAGACAAACCACGAACAAAAAGATTTTCCAACGAAACACAAACTGCAGGCAAAAGATTATTTCAAATAGATGTAAAGCGCTTTTCGTTGCTCGCAATGTGAGCAACTTCTTCAGACAATTACACACCCACCTAATTAACAATTTATACTCCCTTCACCAAAAACCCACGTGTTTAATACATCAATTGTGGGTTAAAGTGATGGAGTTACATCAACAGTAAGTAAATGAAACAATTCAACATCTCTATTGAAACTTTTTTTTTAAAAATGTACTTTAAAAATATACTTTCAGAGAAAACATCTTCTAATCAGTATATATTTTTCTACATAAAAAGAAGGAAAAACTGTAAAAAAGAAGTAGAAAAAAACTGTTAAAAACTATTAAAAACTGTATATTTTAATACTTAACACACACTTAATATATATTACATACTTACAAACATATTTACATACTTATTTACAAGTTAATAATACAGGGCATAGTAGTTAATAATAGTAGTTAACAATATTAGTGTTTATTGGAACTGTAAAATTTTGTGTGGCTATTACACTATTTGAACAGAATTACAGTTACTAATATTACAAGTTGACTTTTAGAACTGTTAATGTATTAGCAGAACCCTACGCTGGGAACCTTTGTTCGAGTGATAAATATCCATGAATATTATTGTAGGAGCGGACCTGTTTTTGCCGATAATTGTTTGGCTTTTTAGTTGTGTGTATATATTTATATACATATACACAATTATATATGTAGCTAGTAGGCTTTTGCGAGTTGGTGCAGTTTTTAATAGTTTTTAACAGTTTTTTCTACTTCTTTTTTACAGTTTTTCCTTCTTTTTATGTAGAAAAATATATACTGATTAGAAGATGTTTTCTCTGAAAGTATATTTTTAAAGTACATTTTTAAAAAAACAGTTTCAATAGAGATGTTGAATTGTTTCATTTACTTACTGTTGATGTAACTCCATCACTTTAACCCACAATTGATGTATTAAACACGTGGGTTTTTGGTGAAGGGAGTATAAATTGTTAATTAGGTGGGTGTGTAATTGTCTGAAGAAGTTGCTCACATTGCGAGCAATGAAAAGCGCTTTACATCTATTTGAAATAAATCCTTTTGCCTGCAGTTTGTGTTTCGTTGGAAAATCTTTTTGTTCGTGGTTTGTCTTTTAACTTGGTTTGCTACAGAATTATACTATTCCCTACTTACTTAATAGAGCAAGGCAGATGATGTGGTGAATGCTCCTTCTTGTTGTCAGGCCCAAGACAGAACACAGAATGTGCTGTCTCACTAAGACTTCTCAAAATTATATGTAAAATATTATCTCTGGTATACCTTGCAGAATGACATCACTTCTTGTCATCTGACGTCTTGTTCCCATTCAAACCCCCCATTGCTGGAAGCTGACAGGATTTAGCATCTACCTGTAAAAATACACACACAAGGGCTTTTACTTAGATCTGTGGCAGGTGCTGGAAGTCATCAAACAATTTCATATCTCCATCCTTCCAGAGTAGTAATTAGTTCACCCCAAAGACAATACAGAAAGCTTCCTAGTACAGACATTGTGTCTCTGACTCCATTGAAACCTGTGAGATAGCATCTTTATGGCCTAGCCTATTAAGTGATTTAATTTCAGATCTATTTTAAAATTTGCTGGACTGAGGTTAACCTCGTGTTTGCCAGTTTCCTCTGTTAAAACATATACATTTAAAGGGTTACAATAGTGCATGCACATTTCTGTTCTCTCCAGCAGGGCACACTGTGGATACATTTCAAACACAAGCACTTTAAGGTTATCTTTTCAACACAGATATCTGTACAAAGCAATTTAATATACACATGACATGCAGTTCTAATACATTTGTAACATAGGCATCTTGTATAAATCAGTTTGATATTCACAAATGTCATTTAATTGTTTACAAAATTCCAGCTAGCTGTGCTGGCAGTATTGCCTTTCATCACAGAGGGGCATTATGACTACAGTGAGCAACTTATAAGGGACAAAACCAGTAGCTAAACTTTAACCTTAGGTTAAAGAAGAGCATCTGTAAGGACATGTTTAACACTGTTAATTATAATAACCTGGAATATTGTCCAGTCCCATGGAGGATGTATTTATCATCTTGGTTAGATTATTCAGTAAATAATTCTTGCAGACATTGGGAGGGCTAAGGGATTCAGGTATTTCAGGTGTTTGGATAGAAGTTGCAAAGGTAAAGTTGGCACATAATTTGTAAGGATGCTGATGATGGCAGTCAGAATAGGAAACATCTTTTTGAATAAGTTCAGAGCAATGTAGGATATTGTTTCTAACATAGCTAAAGAAGGATTTATAATTGGTTGTGGATTCAGAGATCAGTCTAACCTCATGGGATTCTTTCTTGGATTGAATAGTGGTTGTCAGTTTATGTTCATCATTCTCACTGTTGCAGTAGCCTTTGGGCTGTGTAGGTTATGTCCTGCCCAAGACTCAAAAGAATTGGCTGCTTCTTACAGCTTCACTCTGATTACTGACTGGGCAGGCATATGGAGGGAAAATCATCAGTCAGAGTGAAGTATCTTCAGTTGTTTCTTGCCACTTCATGAAGAAGCAGCTCAGAGGCTTCACAGGAGCAGCAGCTGGCCTTCAACTTAATTTCTGGCAGATAAGTCCCTAGTGGGGAACTCACACTTTATTGCCTTTTAAGATGAATAAGTAACACATTTCCTGTTTATTTTAATAAAGTGCTTTGGTGTGGTATTGTGCCTCTAATAAACCTGGTATCTTTATTATAATGAAAGTTCCCTATCGGGGACTACTGTTTTTAGCTTTGATTAATTTGAGGGCATTTTGTTATGAAAAAAATGTACTGTTTCTGTAAACTGTATGATTTTTATCAAAAACGACTAAACAACTCCAAAGAACAAAGTAAAAGTGAAAAAGCAGCAAACCAAAGACCAGGAAGGAACCGGACCACAAAACGTATAAGTTTTCGTTCGTTTAATAAAACACCATAAACTTCATCAAAATAAATACAAAAACTTGAAACCACCCTTTAAATACTTGTCGTGCAAAAAATCATCCAATGACAAAAAACTTTAAATAAATTATTTAAATAGCCACTGTGATGTCATGAAAATTTAAAAGTACACTACATTTTTTTAAAACATTGCGTATGTATAAAAACTTAAAAAAAATATATATGTATATTATATATATATATATATATATTTTTATATAATATATATATATATATTTATTTATATATATATATATATATATATATAAATAAATAATAGCAATAACAAAATACTACACAGTGTTTCGTCAAATAAAGCACATTTTGTGAACAGCTTGGCTCACTACATAAAAGCCTTTGTAACTGAAGAAAACACTTGATGTTAATAGTTTCATTTAGTCCTGGAGGGTGGTCTGCTGTTAAAGCTATCTGCCATTTAGTTTTCATGCATTCTAATAAGGCTTTGAAACTACCCACCAAAGGACCACAAGCTACTTTGTCTAAGACAAAGAGTGTAAATTTCTTACAATTGTTACACAATAAAACATGTTGTGCCAGTGCATTATTCCTGTCTTTGTTTCTCACTGCCAACACATGTTCATAAATCCTTCTACTTGGTGACCTAATGGTCTTGCCAACATAAAAATGGGTACAAGAATTACATACTGCGAGATAAACAATATCCACAGAATCACATGTAAGCCTGTCCTTTGCCCAAATAACTTTCTTGAAATGTTTCAACTCAACAGTACCTGAATCGGCTATGTATCTATATTGCCTGCAATGACCACAAGCAAAAGTCACAACAGGGTCTTTGACCCCATTGTGTGATGTCTTAGAAGTACTTTCAAGTATACTTCTTATGTTACATACATTTTTATAAGTGAACAAAGGTTCACTACCCAGGACTTTCACCAATTCAGAATGTCCAAGCAACACCTTCAAATTTTCCTTGATAACATGCCTAATAATGTCCATTCCATCTGAAATGGGCAATGGGAAGGCAAGCACACCTTGTTGTTTTGATTCACCCTACTTGCTACATTGAAATTGCCTCTCAAAATGGGACTAACTAAACTGTCTCTGAGAGTTATAACTTCAGCAACGATGTTGCGTAACCAAAACAAATCATATCCCCTGGCTATAAAAAAATCCAGTCATCCAATTATACCATCACTTTTCTGTAGCCGAAGGCTTCAGGAAATTTTCTCATATTTTCTGTGCCTACATGATATCAATTTTCTACATTGCCCTTTGGGTTATCTTCAGTTCCAAAGGTGTGTACAAAGTGTGTTGCCTTAGTCATAGCCTATTGCAGAGTGAATGACAGTCACATATTTCTTTATTTAGATGTCTTACTCATTTTTGCAGAGACCTTTACTTGATATTATGAGTCACTACTTTGGGTTTCTTCTCTTCTGTCATCCTGGAGTTCCAGATATGATTGTGTCTTTCGGCTTTTCCCGGTTAGGGGTCGCCACAGCGGAACTCCAGTCCACTAATGATTGGTAGTGGATTTTTACATACCGGGTTACCAGCCCTGACGCACAGCCTTCAACGAAGGCATGCCTCATTCAGATATGCCTCCACACAGAAGACACTCTAGCTGAGAATCGAACGGGACAACGTCTTGCTATGAGGCCAGAAATCCTACTTGTCCATGTCACATGGGGTGACACGTCTATGATGACTCATTGCTGCAAAATGCCTATTTGACACATGGGAAGGTGAATTTATTTTTTTCTTTAAACTTTCCTAAGCTTCTCAAATCAGTCTATGACTTCAGCCAGAGTGTGTCTCAGGATCCTGTGTTCATGGCCTCTGTGATTCTCACGATTCCTCTTGTCATGTTTTACATGCCTTACCAATAGCCAGGACACTATCAGCATTTACACACCACTGGTGCATAAATATTTGTGCGAGTTACTGTCTTTTGGCCTCTCTTACTCCTCTATAAAGGCACACTTTGCAGCCATTTCAGAAGTCTGCTCATGGATCCCCCTCTTTCTTCTCTGTTTTTAGTAAAACATTTTCTGAAGGGCATTTTATACCCGAGACCACAAAAAGGTTGTTCCTTCCTGAGATCTTATCTTTGTACTGGAAAAGTTTACCACGTCTCCATTTGAACCTGCTCATCAAGCAGATCTTAAGGTTCATTACACTGAAAACCGTTCTTCTCATTGCTCCATTAGCTGCAGGGTTTACTCACAGTGACAGCTTGCAAATCAGTCTGTTTCATTGAGCTAGGGTCTCATTAAGAACAAATCCCGCATCCATGTCCAAGTTAGTTATAAGAGTTTACCTAGAATTAAGTCATCCATCTTCCAGTGTTCTATACAGAGCCTCAGAACCAGGGGAAAGATTCTACATACTCTAGATGTACATAGCCAGATCACATATTGTCTTAACAGATGTAACTCTTTTTGAAAAGCTGATCAGCATTTTTTCTTTTGTTGGGAGAAAGAAAACATACCCCATGTCAAAACAGACTGTTTGCAGGTGGTTGCCCTCAGCAGTTGTCTTTGGTTATTCCTACCATGGTAAATCAGTTCCAGGCAGTACAAAGGGTCATTCTACCAACAGCTTGTCTTCTTTGATGGCCTGTAGGAAAAGGGTGGACTCTGGAGGTATTCTGGAGGCAGCAACATACTCATCTCTACATACCTTTGCAAGGCATTGCAAATTGGATTTTTTTCTAGATCTAGGACTGGCTTTTGTAGGACTGCTCTCCAAAGAACTATCTTGTGTGACCTCTTGATTTTAAGTGTTCCGGGCTAGGGTATTAATGGTCAGACAATTGATTTGCTTTTTATCTAAGGTGAACCTACTATTAATGCAGCCAGCATCACTACTAACATTTAGGCTTAGACTGAATCTTGTATCACAGCAGCATTAATTGTCTATAGCCTTCTAGAGTTTTATATGAATCGTGATTCAGTGAAATGGGCATTTGGTAAAATTACTTGTCGGTGATTTCTTAAATAATTTGTGGTTCAGTCAAATCAGCGTTCATTGAAATGTACTGTAATGTGTATTAATATAGATGTGTAGATATATGTATATCTAAATGTATGTACAAATGTGTGTTTATGTAATTAAATAGAGAAAATAGAGGCAAAGAGACATTGCTAACCTGTGATTTAGTGATCATTTTCTTATTATTGTAGCTAGCTGATGTTGTTTGTAAATGTTCTTGTGGAATAAGACTTGGATTTACATCATTTTGTATTTTCTGTTCTGCAGTTTGTAATCCAGGCTGAAATACTCTGCCTTGTTGTACAATTATTAGGGGGTGTCTGAGTGTTTAAAGATCTGCTGAATGGGAGGGAGTCTCAGACCACATTTGGAAGCAAAAACATTTTGGTTAAGAACAGAGCTGGAATGCTGAATAAAAAAGAGGGTTGTGAGGGTAGCTTAATGGTTAAGGTGTTTGCCTTGCAAACACAAAGTGCAGGGTTTGAGTCTCACAGGGGATAATTGGCTAGGCATAAAATGACTCGCAAGGGCAGTTGGCTTGGTTCTAATCTATGAGCTTATGAACCTAATCTATGAACCTAAGAGGTTTGCTTCTGCCTCATTTCTGATCAAATCACAATTCTTAGTCCCTTTTTGTAAGTTCATAGGTAAGTAGATAATTTGAGGGGACCCATGCATAGGATAAAACATTTAGGAGCTGCATTTGTCATCTAGTAGTACAGGGGGCAGTCCTGAGGCTAATTTTGTATTTCCCATCCATACATTTAAGTTGTGCTTGAAAGTAGACCGAGATGAACTCTGTTTTATGTGGATGGGGAGTCTGCTGTAGCAGTATCTTTTCTGCAAAATATACCTGTCCCTCCAAACCATTCTGTTGATGTTCCAGAAGAGGTTTAGATCCCTAGACTGAGTATTTCTGATGCCATTTGACATGCTGATGTGCAGTAAATCCATCAGAAGTAAGTCAGAGAATGCCTTGTTTGTCAGACACAGATCAACTCTTAGCAGTCTGTGGGATACAAAGTATAGTGACAGGACTTTGAGTCAGTCCTTGTAGGACATGTTGTTTAGGTCTTGTATCCATTTAGTAATGTATCTCCGTAGGTGTTGCAGTTGTTGCATGTTTTGTCTCTAGTTGCCTGGATTTACTGAGACACTTACGAAAATGCAGTTTATTTTTGTGCCCCTCCCCATACACTGACCTGAAACCTCAAGACTCCTTCCCTGTCACCTACCATGTCCTATTTGCTCTTCCTAAGTGGTAAGGGCTAAGCACCAGGATGTATGTGACCAGATCGTGGAAAGGTTTTTATTACCTGTTTTGTCCATTGTGTCCTGCAGCCCCAGGACCATTAATAGACAGTGGCTAGAGTGTAGACCAGTTGCACATAGCCCTACATGCACCTTCCCACACAGGGTGATGTGATCTACTTTATTATTGTAGTAGCCATAATCAGCTTGTTTGTTTCCAAATCAGGACAGTACAGTAGCATGTAATCACTCCTTCAGCTTCTTTCCTCAGTGCTTAGTGACTAGTTAAATGTGTATAGTCTTAGATAACAGTAAATAACTCCCTAATTTGTTGACAGAATTACCCAATGTGTTAGAAGTTGCTTTTCTGGATCTTTTTTTCTGGCTTTCCTTTGGACAGCTGCTTTCTAGAGATACACAAGAGCCTTGTATAAAGTTTATTTTGTATGTTTGATTTTAGATGTTGCAAACTGACCTTATGCTGCTTGCCTAGGGATAGAGTGCTTCCACTTCACATTCCACAGCTTGCTTTTCTTTGTGGGTGTGTCAGGGTGTAGGCTTTAAATCTCCACAGCTGCCACCAAATAATATAACAGGAACAAAGGCTATGGTCTCTATCACCATGATAATCTGAATAATAAGATAATAACCATATTAACAACAGTAATAATAGTAACAATAATAAGCCTGCATGAAGGGATTGGACCGGAGATTGTATGGCAAATAAACACTGCTGCCGTGTGCTGTGGCCACTATTAGCAACACAAAAATAGGTTTCAAACTGTCCCACTGTCGAGCAAACTGTAACCCAGGATTTTATACAACTCACTGCCTTTCAGTCCTAACTTACCAGAATTATTAGCATATTAGCTAAAACCATTTTGCATTCATACGCAATGATTTCCAGGACCACTAATATCTTTTCAGTGCCTTCACCCTTTTACTGTAAAACATTGCCAGCAGCCAGACTACTTTGGCACACCAAGGTCACAATGACTGTCCACTCTAAAATCAACCAACCATACTTTTAGGTGAAATAGCTACAGCTAAAAGAGAAATCCATGGTATCCCTCGAAGTCTCAGAAAACCCAGTATGCAACCTCTGCTGGGTCAAAAACAAACGGTTGGTGTGAAGTTCATTCCTTGAATTATGTCATGCACCCAGTTCATTAATAAAAATCGAACTGTAAAATATGTTCTAGAAAATAATAAGTAGTCCACAGTTGACATAAAAATGGAATATCCTTTATTGAAACATACAAACAAGCGATCCTAGTTGAGTATGATGAAAAGCATCAGAAACATTCCTTATTTATATATAATAAGTTTATTTGGAGCAATGGAGTGGTTCCAGAGGGTAGTTCTGGTAAGAGCAACAAAAGCATTAAACTCGTTCCTTTAACCAAGTCCCCCTTGCACTTTAACACCATGGTATAAACTGAGACTACACTATGGTGCATGCATTTAGACTTGTTCCTGCAAGATTTATTGATGTCCATCATAAAGTTAGACCTTTTTAAGAGGGCATGCATTATTTAATAACGGAACTAAGCTTATATAAAGATTCAGTAAAACTAATTACATGAGATCTAGTGTATGCGAACCTTCTGTTATGAAAAGGTACCAAAGTGCTTCTGTTGTGATTTGTAAATGCAAGCATTGTGATTTTTAATACTTAGAGGTAGAGAGGTCCAGAAATTAAGCTGCAACTCCAAATCCTGTGATTGTACCTTACACTTTTACCATTTAGAATATGCTGTTTCTATTAGATTGTCAGTTCAAACTGAGAAAGGTACTTTTAAAATACATGCCACATTAAAGATAAGCTTCATTGTTCATACCTTTACCAGCTGCTGACTTTGCATTATGTTTAAAACAAGTACTCATGTTGCAAGGGTGCTGTATGCTAACTGGGAAAGAGCAGATATTTGAGACAAACTTACTTGTGGTTATAAGAAAACGTTACTGTGCTCTTATGGACATACTGCAGTCAGTAACTAGAAGGGACAATGTTGTATGGATATCTTACTACAAATCAGTGTTTAGGCCTAATGCTGAATACTGTACATCAGCCTGTTTGTGTAATATAACATTGTTTGCATAATATAACTCAAATTAAATTGAAATAATTCAGTTGTTTTACACAAGACAGATTATTAAACTTAAAGAAAGCTTAGTTACAGACAAAGGCGGGAGAAATTGTCCCTTTACACTATTAACTACAGGTTAGTAAGAGGTCCCCTTATATCGATATATAATCATATGAGTAACAATAGATTTACCACTAATTTAGGTGTTAAAATTAAGGAACTTACATGGGAAACTAAGAACAGTTTTTAATTAAAGGTAACAATGTTTAAAACAAACTAACAAATGGGAACTTTCCGTTATAGATCAAGATTGTGGTGGAAGACTAATGCTTTACCTCTCCAAATTAGAAGACTGGACAACTGATGTGCTTTTAAGTGGTGCTTGGACTGCTTTCTGGGTACAGTAGTTTATGATCCAGCATTAATTGGCAGCAAACACTTTGTAAGCTTATAATAGGCTTTGAGTGTGATTGTTCTGAACACTGAACTGCAGTTTGTATTCCGACATGTCCTATGTCTTGTAATTTTCCTCTGCAGAGTTTGGTGCTTTCTCATAATGTACAAAACTGATTTTAACATCTGCAAAACAAGTACTGCTTTTGATATCAACTACCTTTTGGGTTCAGACTATCTTATTTTAGTTGAAAATGAAAATTACATATTTATAATTAAGGAAGAAGTTGTTTCTAAATTATACACTAAAATGCGAGCAGTCAGGAACCTATATTTTTGCTTAAATTATTAAACTTAACCATGCTTATTTTTCTAGGGAAATAATGTTTGTTGGAGATGGGAAGTGCCTGCTGTCGATGGTAGTGCTTAGTTTACACGTGTTAAAATCAGATTTGGTCACTATGAAGATGCATTAAGCCTTGGGCAGGAAAAAGACGTGGCTTATTAGACTGTAAGTTACAGCCTCTGACCACAGCATGGTGCCTTTTTGTATTGTCTTAAAAACTGTCATATTTCCACTTTACCTCCCCATTTGCTAGCCATCAAACATATTCCAGTGCCTCTACTTAAATTTCTAACCTGTGTTCCCCATAGGGCGACAGACTTTTCCCCTGACCTGTTTCTTTATTAAGCAAAGAGGATTATGGAGTCTTGGGGACCGAGTAAAGAAAAGATGGGGTCATGCCTTTACAGTTCCCTCAGCTAGGAGGATTTTTATTGGCCTACCCATTAGTTCCTCCCCATTCTTTTATGCAATCAGGTCATTGAGGGCGATGTACCATGTGACCATATACACATTCACACCCTGCTGAGAACATTGGGTACAGCTGCCCCTGCATTTTAACTGTCTTGTATAAATGTCAAGGTTTGCATAAGTGTACAACCCTGTTAGCATTTAGCACAGAGGACTAAATGAACTATTTACTGTTCCGGGGTTGTAGGGTTTGAATACTTCCACTTTTTTGTTTGCCTGTTGTCTGACTTTGAGTTTGTCACTTAACCAGGCAGTATTCTGGGGCAATTGGGAATTTGGACTAGTTTTCTCAATGCTCTATGTTTGAACATATGGGTCTTGATTTCCATCTGTCACCAGTTCTGCTGGTCAGGCCATGCTTTGCTACACAACAGATGGGAAGGGGTCATCTATGCTAAAGAGTTGTCTAAATGAAACTGTGTTTTAAACAGTAAAAATACCTCTACTATAATATTAATGCAGCAGTGTGGCTCACTGTCAGCAAAATAAATAAATAAATTGTAATATGCAGCAAATTTGCTTTGCCATGCAATTCCCCCATTTACTTGCAAATCTGTGCCTTTTACATGTGTGATATAAAAGGCAGGCTGCCACATTTGTCTAGTTCAGTGGCATCTACTTTCTGTGTGGCTTGTATTTTTCCACTTTTGTTTTATGTTGCAGAATTAGTACGTTATACTATACTCAGCAAATACCACGTAGATGTTTCTCATACAGCAGTTTATGTCACACAGTTTATTTGCATCCCCTTTTCCCAGATGGGCATCATTCCATTTCCTTATCTGCATTTTGTACTTGTAATGGAGTACAGTTTAACCTAGGTGCTTTCTAATTCTGAACTTTCACATGCACGTATTGCATTATGTGTTGTTACACATTTCATTTATACCTTGATTGTAATGCTGGTTAAGTACTTACATTGCTACACGTCAAAAGAAGTACCGTCATTTATTTGCTTTTTGATAACTGATTGAAAGCACTAGTTACAAATGGCTCTTTTCACTCCTAGCCTGACTCTAAGTACATGGTACAAAGATAAATCCCAAATCGTGCCAAGCTCAAAGCAGTTACACAGAGTTATTGAAGACAAAGTACATCGGATATTTTAATGGAAGATGCACTGCAGATAGTCTTTAATAAACACCTGCCTTCTGGTCTGAATTTCCAAGCTGAGCACATTTCTGTGTACTTAGGAAGTGTGATCTGAATTGCAAATTGAAAAGAGTTCATAGTTGGTGGAATGCAGTTTCAGAACTTGGCATTTTTCCAAACTAAAGCTGTTTAGCAAGACTTGAAACCTTCAGTGCATATAGCAATTTGAGGAACGCAGTAGATTTGAACAGTCTGCTTATTCCTTTAGAAGTGAATGCGCGCACACACACACACACACACACACACACACACTGCTGTACCACAACTCCTTTGCTTGCATTTACCTTAACTCCTTTCAAGAAGTCATCATTTGAATGGAAAGGCAGCTGGAATGAGTTGGGTATGAATGTGGTATTATAGTACTAGTGTGACTGTATGATAATTTGTTTGAAAATATTTCACTGAATACAGCTTTGGTCAAAAGTAATACTTAAAAAGCTGCAGTCATAGAAATAACTTAAGTTTTTTCTTTGAAGAGCAAACTCCTGCCCCCCCCCCCCCAACTTAAAGTAATTAATTTCAAGATCTGTACTTGTTGGAGAAAATGAAAAACAGCTTTGTAGTACCTGGAATATTTCCAACACAAGGTTGTGGAATCCTGCAAAATCACAGAACCCCCTCAGCTGATCTGTCCACGATCACTGAATCCCTTCAGCTGAAAACGTCCACAGTCTTAGAACCCCCTCGGCTGATCCATCCATGATCACTGAACCCCCTCAGCTGATCTGTCCATGATCACAGAACCTCCTCAACTGATCCATCCACAGTCGCAGAACCCCCTCAGCTGATCCAGCCACGATCAAAGTAGCTCCTTAGGTGATCTGTCCACGATCACCAAACACACTCATCTAGTCCGTCCATGATCACTGAACACACTCAGCTGATCATTGAGTTGTGGGGAAAAAATTGGGTGTTACTGCATTGTAGTAGCTCACATACTGAATTAGAAATGTACTACAGTATAATAATGCCAAAAATTACACCTGTCAACTGAACTGCAAATAATTGTACAGCTCCAGATAGAAATAGTGATGTTTTGTTGTTTGTCCAAGTTAGATGGAAATGTTCCAGTATATTAAGAGACTGTGGTGTGGATTGCATGGAAAAGGCGTTGCATAGGGGAGTGACGGTGCTGTAGGGACACCTGTATTTGCAATGACCCTCACGCAATGCTCATGTATACATTAGCAAGACTCATACTCCTTCCTACCCTCATCAGTAGGCATACCGGAAGAATCTGTCCTTGTTCCATCCTTGGCCCACTACAATTTACCATTTTCAGCAAAGGTATTCATACAAAAGTAGAAACTGTAAATATTATACAGTAGACAGATGATGCAAAAGTACTAAGTTCAGCCACTACCATTCAGAAACTTCAGACATTAACTCAAGCCATTCTTTAGTACTGTAGAACATATTTGAAAGAATCATAACAGCAATTAAATGCCAAAAGACCAAACCTGTTCTGTTTGCTTCAGCCATCACACAAGAATACCTAAAAGAATTTAAAATAATTTCACCTGACAACACATGCATTTAGTAATAAATACATCAGACAAAACTGTAGGAGTCATCGTAGCTCAAAAACTTAAGGTTTGCCAGAAACTTCAA
This sequence comes from Protopterus annectens, assembly GCF_019279795.1. NCBI lineage: Eukaryota > Metazoa > Chordata > Ceratodontiformes > Protopteridae > Protopterus > Protopterus annectens. The sequence continues at coordinate 1,774,969,128 of NC_056743.1, forward strand.
CCACACTACCATAAGGCAAACAAAAATGTTGCTTACTGTACAAAGCAAAACCCTGTTTTGCAGATAATGCCTAGCATCTCCTCAGATCCTGTTAATAGCCAGTGTATTTTAAGCTCCATTAATTTTACCAAACATTAATTTAAAGTATCTTAGTAAAGTAGAACATGTTTACAACAAAATAACAGAAATTTGCAGCAAAGCAACAGAATAGAAACCACCACTATCAAGTCCTTAAGGAAGTGGATTGAGTGGATTGACTAGAGTTAAAACATTTACTAACTGTAAGACAGTTGAAATTAGTTCACAGTATACTTGCATAACCAAATGAATGATCCCCTTCTATTAACAATCCATCTAAAACCAAACACTTAGATCCCATGATGAGAATCTAATTCAGTTACAGAAATCTAACAATTGCCATAAGGTGCAGCAGTTGGTACAGACATTAAGATTGCAAGCTGTAGCTCCTGTGGTACAGAGTTTGATTCCCTGAGCCCTCTTTTGCCCACTCTGTGATCTTGATTAAGTGACTTAACCAGACACTGATCCCAGGTCTCCCCAGAAAAGGGACTGTTTATCTAGTGGGGCATACCTGGTTAACCAGCAAGATTATTATTCTTATCATTACTATTATCATTACTGTTTTTCAATGGTGTATGTAGCAAAAATAATAATAATAATAAGTGTATGTTACCCAAATGAAATGAGGGCAAAACTGGTATTTAAACACGTTAGAAAAATAGATATCTGTGAGTTCCATAAATCATAACCAAGTATATGACCACTCCTACCATTTTCAAACTATCTTCAAGCACCAGATCTTACCGGAGTACAAATATGCCAATGATCTAAATATCTGGCTTACATTCCTTTACTTAATGTCTTGTTATGATCAGGTATTAATTTGTATTTTGTCAAATCCTTATATATTTTAATCTTTCTGCATAAGACTGTAAATTCCACTTACTTACTGCAAATTGCTGTTAGGTTCACATGTATTAATTTAATGCTGGTGTGTAAGATTGTAGATTGCTATTCTGCTCATTCACTATTAATGTCTTGTAATGGTTTTATTATTCAATTGTTTTTCTGTTAAATGGAGCTTATCTTTCTGGACCTCCATTAAAAAGGGACACTGTCCAGTCAGACTATCCTGACTAACAAATATAAATAAAGTAAATTTGGTGGTTTAAGTTCAGCACAAAATTGTGCTACAACTAATGCCACATTCTGTCCTAATTCTTCCCAGCCTGAAGGTGAAGCTGATGATAAAGAACTTGGGAGGATGGTTGATTTTACAGTAGCAGTGGGGTGATAGAGTGTATGATGGGGTGTCTTGGCTGCAGATATGTGTGATGGGTTGCCGAGGCCATAGGACCAGTGTATGTGGATTGAGTAATTTAGTTGTGTATAAAACTGGTGGAAGTATAGCTGATATTTTTGGAAAGTAGTACCCATACTCAGAATTTCCCTGCTTTATAGTGTTTGTTGTTGAGATTAACATGATGGACGATGGCAGTCAGGAGAGAAATTCCACCTAACTTTAAAACAACTTCTTCCACAATTAATTTTTGTCTGCACAGTTTGTTTGTACCACATCTGCGTATTATGGCTTTAACAGTCTCTATATACCCATATATATTCCCAGCCACAAATTTAGAATACAGTGTAAGTGCTGCATTAGAAAGGTTGGGTAAACTGTGTCAATAATCAAAGCTTTGCAGTTAATGTAAAAAAGTAAATTGTGTGAAGCAAAGCTTTGTAGCTATTTAAAAAAAGTTTCATAAAAAAATCTACTATACAACAGTACAACAAAACCACCAAAATAACCCCCAGAAATTCTGGCACGCTATCAACTTTTACCAAAACCTGGTCAGATTACAACCCCAACTCCAAACACTACCAACACCACTGCTAGTATTGCCTCCCATTTTAATTCTCACTTTGAAATTTCTGTCCTATCCCTTATGAAAACAACAATCCCGCCTCTTTGTACTTGCCTACACAGACAACAGGTAACCTCAAATCCTTCTCAAATAAACTAGCACCATAAAGAAACTACTTTCCAGATTAAAGCCTTCATCCTTCGCTGCAGAGCAGCTCCTCAGTGAATTTCTCAAAATAGCATCAGATGCCATTTCCTTGCCTGTCTCTGTCCTAATCACTCTGTCCATTAGTGAACAGTATATTGCAAAACTCTGGAAAATATCTGACATTATACCTGTACACAAAGGTGTCACATCCACTGAATTCAATATAGTTGTAGGCCAATAGCCATTCTTTTCCCCCATTGCCAAGATTCTTGAAAAATGTATCCATACTCAGTGATTTGACTATCTATCTACTAAACAGCAACCTCCTATCTGCATTCCAGCATGGATTTGGGCCAAGCGTAGCACCCATTACTGCTCTGGTCAGCTTTGCTAATACTGTAAATCTTAGGAATTCCATCCTCCACGTCTCCTCTGCCTTTCTTGACATGTCAAAAACTTTTGATACAGTTTCCCATCAGAAACTGCTCAACAAGGTGCACTCATTAAACCTTTCCCAGCCCACCCTCTCCTGGTTTCTTAGCTATTTGTCTGACCACCAACAGGCAGTCAAGTGACATAATGAACTATCTTCCCTTTAACTCAGGCTGTCTCTGGGCGTATTTAGAACAGATTATGAAATGTGCATTGTACTTGTAAGAGGAAATGGCTAGCATAGAGTAATAGGAATGTTATGCCACGGTGCTCTTCTTAAATTGCACGTTGAGTGTAGCCCACTTGATGCATCAGGGTGCATTCATGCAGGTGTTAACTTCTAATTTTGTCTCATGTTGCTATATTCCTCATAAACAAATTGGTTTGTACAAATCAGAGGGTTTTTGTTATTTTACAGTACAAGATATTTAACATTATTGCTTAGAAAATGGAAATGACTTCAAAGCATCTTATTTTTTTTTTCACTTTTTATTGTACTTTACAACTGCTCAAAAAGTACCTCTTAGCATGCATTTACCCCTGATAGTTCTTGTCATGGTGCCTGCTTCTTGAGGCTGGGGTTTGAGAATTGTTGCTACATGGTAATTCTGCAATTTTGTATATATAGTCATATGATGCAAGGAAAAATTATATTATTTATAGGTTCAATTATTCATCATCAAGATCATCAGAAGACATCTTCTTTGTTTCCTGTGACTAGGTATGCTGTATTTTTGTTGACTATGAGACGCTCTTAAAAAAAAAATCTACCTGCTTATTTACCATTTGATCCTCTGACTTGTTGAGTATCAGCAGTCTGGTGCTTGTCTTGTTTACTGGTGTGTTGTGTTCTGTTAATGACTGCTACATGGCAGTATGACTGTGGATGCAATCTCACTAATACAGTAGATAGTTTTAGTATGCAACAGAACCACTTCATGTTCTAGCTTTATGTTTTTTTTATGCTTTGTTTGGTGAACATAACATATGTAATTCAGAATAGCAGCAGTTTGTCATAAGGTACTGTATTGACTAGTCTCCTATCAGGTATGCTGGGTCTGTAATGGTGATGTGTGCTTTTTTTTTTTTTTTTTATACAGGTTGTTTTTTTATCCCACAAAACATATTTTTATTATTTTCTTTCTTAAGAACTATTAAATGAGTGTGGTAACTGTACTGCAGTGTTTCCCTTGCAGAAAATACTGGAGAGTGCCATACAGTAGGAGGTGATATGTCAGAAAGACCTTTAGAATTTCTGACACACTAGCTGTATATGGCAAGATCATGCATAGTGGATGAGAAAGTGTGGCAATGCATCCTGGTAATTTTTGTGAGCTTCATTTAGAATGATAGCAGTAGCTTTATTTCAGAAGTCATGGTGGGTTTTAGTGTTCCATAAATTTATTTTTTGGACTCCTAACCATTATGGTTTTCAAGGCATTTATTCCCACATAGTTTCTATTTGTCATGCCTGAAATTTATATGTGCTGAAATACATGTTAACTGCCATTTGCTACCATTGTTTGCACATCATTTTCAAAACCATTTTTAATATTTTTAGGTTTTAACACCTTGTCACATTGTAGTCCTGAAATATATGTCTTTGCTCTTATTGGATGTTAGCTTTTGTTGGATAACAAGGATTACTGCAGAATGATAAAGTATGAGGCAGTAAAGAACTAGAGATAAAATCAGTAATTCTGTGCTGTGTGGCAAATGGTTTGTTATCAATGTGTAATGTGTGGGAGAAGTTACACTACAGAACATGTTTGATGTGTTCCTTGCTTGAGATGCTCTGAAACATTTGAAATCATTTGTTTAAACTAATTCCACCAATTTTTCCGTTATTACAGTTTACCTATTTTCTCAGTGTTGGTGCACTCATGGATTTTGTTTATATTAAATGGGTTTGGCGAAGTTTAGCCCCTACAAGAAGATTCCCAAAATTTTCAGTAAAAATGTGCATTTCAGTCAAATGATACACACTCAAAAACGTTTCAGTCAAATGATACACACTCAAAAACGTAGCCACATTTGTAGGTTGGTTTCACTTGTAGAAACTAACTACATTGCTGAAAGCTACTACATACCTGGTGGTTTTCAACAGCAAATGATTTAAATTGTGTAGAGATGATCCTCCTTAATGAAGTAAAGTGCGAAAGTATTTCTGTCTGGATTGGAAAGTTATTTGTTTTAGCAAATACAAAATGTCCATGTAGCATACAGCAGAAGGTCTCTCTGATGTTGAAAAGTCGTCAATGATCTTATGCATCTCTACTGATGGCAACTTGAATGATAGTTTATCTGAGCTGAGAATGTTGGTACAGAACTTCACTTTAAAGAGTATGTTTAAAAATAATCAAACTGATGCTAATACTGATTTAAAATGAGCTAGTACTTTTATTTCTACCAGTTCACCCACTATTAAAGCTTTCTAGTATGTGTGAAAATGAGTTGTACAAGATATTCTTTGAAAAAATGAGAAGGTTTTATAATTTTAATGAAGACGAAAGGAAAGCATTAATTGACCTGTGCAATAGAGAAGATATAATTATAAAGCAGGCTAATATAGGTGGTAAAGTTGTTGAAGATTATATAAACTGGATGTATGATTTATTATTAGATGAAAGTATTTCTAATGAGTGATATTAATGACATCTATAGAGTGAAAATGTTTTATATGCTCTGTTAATGGAATTGTCTATTAGTCCTGACTTATATAATTTTTATATAGAGCTAATCCAGTCATTCCCATCCTATACAGCTTACCAAAAATTCATAAAAATTTAATAGCACCCCACTATGAGTCCAGTAATTTCTGGTAGCTGATGGATTACTACTGCCATATCAAAGTATCTAGAAAACCAATTGCATGATTTATTGGTATATAGTAAGAGCTACATTAGAAACACTTAGGACAATCTAAATACATTACATTGTTGGTTAAAAGAAAAAATTCCAGATAATCTGATACTGGTATCAATGGAAATTAAGTCACTTTTTACAGTGATACCTAATGAAGTTGGGATTCAGTACTTAAGAGAGTTTCATTGCAGTTACAGCAGGTTTTCCGCATCTAAGATAGAAATGATTTGTTCAGTGTTGGATGTAGTGTTATGCAACAACGTCTTTTTGTTCAACAATGAGTTTTTCCCATCATTTAGTAGGGGTAGCTATGGGTACACCTGTTGCCAATAGCTACGTCAGCCTAGTACTTTCAGGATGGGAAGAATTATGTGTGTTTAGTATTGCTAATAACTACATAAAAGTTAGGCATGAGAATTTTGCTTTTTATAAGCGATTCCTAGATGACACCTTTCTCCTTTGGGCAGGAAGTACAGAAGCTCTTAAGATTTTTGTTGATGACTTTCAAAAAAATAACTTTTAGAAAGAGCTTAATTACTTTCCAGGTAATGTGAAGGTTTTAGATTTAAATGTCCTATATAATAATGGTAGATTTGATACCAAAATATATAGAAAAAAAGTACAAGATATCTCCGTGCCAATAGTATGCATGCCAGACACACTTACATTTATAAGAGTGTAGCAAAAAGTCAATTTATAAGGGCTAGTAGACAATACAGCTGACAAATTATTTTTATTTGAGAGGTTATGACCCAAAAATTATTAAAGATAGCATGCAGTCAGTTATATTGGAGAGGGACAGACTACGTAAGCCATATTAGTTTGGAAATTAATATTTTTCTGGTAACAGACGAACGGAAAATATAAGCTGGTCTGTGGGGTATATCACTAAGTATAATAGACGAACCCCTCAGACCAGGTCTATAATACAAAAGAATTGGGCCATTTTGGAATCGGATAGTGAAGTTAAAAAAAATTGTTGGTAGTGAACCTCACTTTATATACAAAAAAAGAAAAAAAAACTGAAACAGTACTTATGTTATAAAGATTTTAGCCTTGATAAGAATAAAATAGAAAGTCCTGTTGCAAAGAAAGTTATTACCCCTTTTTATAACTGTACATTTTGCAAATATATTAACATACAAAAAGATTTTATGCATCCCGTATCTAATCACATGTTCATTTTTACTGTTTTTGCTACCTTTAGACAGAAAATGTTGTTTACCTTGCTGATTGTGAGAAAATTAACTGTTTTTATGTAGGTAAGACCAACCAAAAATTAAAAGATAGAAAATAGCGTCACATTTATCAGAAATTCGTAGAGGAACAGAGATGAATGCACTGTTTAACCATATGCAGCTACAAGGTAGCACTCGTACATTTAAGTTTAGAGTATTACAAAAAGTGTTCCCAAGTAAGGGGGTCTTGATTAGTAATACAGAAATTGCAGAATATAAATGGATTCATTATTTTAGGGCTGACCAACCACCAGGTCTTAACACTATGAATAGTGTTAAACCACTGTTGAAAGAAAAGCAGAGTTATGTTACATAGTTTGGGCAAGTTACTTATTTAACTACTGTTTAGGTGCTTATTTTATAGGCGTTATTTATTGTGCAGATGTTTTTATTAAGGCATGAATATTTGCTTTTAGTATTTTTGTATGTAATTTTTAAATATATGACTGATAATTTTTAAATATCATGTGATTGTTGTTCCTTTATTTTATAGGCTGGCCTTTTAGATGAGTTGTGAAGCTAATTATTAATGTAAATAACTTAACATTGAAAAAGAGTCTTGGAGACTTGAAAGTTAGTTCTTTGTCATTAAAGTTTTTTACATTAGATGGTCGGACCTTTGGTTTGTTTCTTACTAGTTATTTTTTACCATTTTTTGGTCCATTTTGCTGCCCAGCGAATTTTGTTTTTACATTTATGAGTATTGGCACTAACCTACCCATGGTGGTGCAGTGGTAGCATTGTTGCCTAACAGCAAGAGGTTCTCCCGTTTGATTCTCGGCTGGAGTGCAGGAAGTGCCTTCTGTGTGGAGTCTGCATGTCCTCCCAATGGTTGGGTGGGCATTCAAAAGACATGCATAAATGAGCGTGCCTTCGTTGAAGGTTGACCGTCGAGCTGGCACCTCGACGTTCGTCAAAATCTACTGCCAGTCATTAGCAGACCGGAGTTCCGCTGTGGCGAGCCCTAACCGGGAAAAGCCAAAAGACAACAACATGAGTATTGCCACTAACAATTACTTCTCAGGTACACAACCTGAGAGCTGCAGGTAGATGAAGACAGAACAGTTTGGAGTGATGTTTATATAAATTGTGCTGTTGAAGCAAGAAAAGTGCTGTTGACCATGACAAAGGACAATAAGGATGAAAATGAACTTTCTTGTATTTGATGAACTTGCTTTGCATGACTGAGAAATTATACACCATTGCAGTAAAAGTGCTTTCTGCCCTGTAGGACTGAGACTGGTACCTCTAGTCACCAAAAGTTAAGTACAATCCCTAAAAGCTAGTCATTTAGTTATAGTGGGGCTCACAGGAGGCTTGTGAATATATTGAAAAGAGACAGGCTGCAAATAGAAAAGTGATAGATAAACCAAAAGGAGCAAAACTAAGAAAATACAAAGCGAACTGGACAACCAGGAAAAGTAAAATTTTATTGAGTGCTTTCGTCAATTTTTAACTATGACTTCTTCAGAATAAAATCAAGTTACACACTGAGTCTTATATAACCAGTACAATAAATCAATTAAAAAAACTGTAAAAAGTACATCTACTTTTAAAGGTACAGGCTCCCTTAATGCATTTTACTAGTAAGTCAGGTAAATGTTGACCATAGGTGTTATATCTCTTTATAACTATATTTTCATAACTAATAAATAAAATCAATAACATTCTTGTCATTGTTGTAAAAATCATGGAATATTTAAATGCAGAAGTCTGCTTTTAATTTTAAAAAACTGCTAAATGAAACCATATCATTAAGCCCTGGGCTAGTGGTGGCATTGACCCTCAGTTGCCATAATAGTTCTTTATACTCCAGTAAATGGTCAATAGGGCCGCCCCTTTTGTCTGTGATGATCTGTTCAAGAACTATAAACTTGAAATAGTGACCTGGGTGAAGGTTGATATGTTTGGCTAATGCATTTGTAATGTTACATTTATCTATATCATAAATATGTTGATAAATGCATGTTCTAAAAACATTTTTGGTTTTTCTGATGTAGAAGCACATACATGTCTGACATATGCTGGTATAAATGACTTTTTTACTCTGTGACTTTTTTACTACCACAATTGTATTTCTGAAATAATCTAACCCATCCATAACCTTCGAGTAAAACACTGTCTCCCTCTAATATGTGCTTACACTGCGTGCACTGCTCACATTTAGTCATTTTTTCCCAGTCTACCGGTGGTACTACTAAATGGATTTCTTTCAAGGATATTCTTGATGCTGGTGTCCTTTCTGTAAACCACTACGGGGGCTTCACCAACCTTCTGACCTATGTTTTTATCACTGTTAAGGATGAACCAGTTTTTGAAAACAATGTCCCGAATCAGTGGGAACTGTGGAGTGTATGTGAGGATGAGCCCATTGTGAAAATGACCAGTATGGTTGATACTGTTCTCCAATGGTGCACACATCTGGTAATATCAATTCCTTGACATCAATTGTAGTGAAAATGATGTCATCACTGAAATATTCCTGTTTGATTTTTTTCAAACAATCCCATGAGTCCCTGATGATATGAGAAAAAGACCCCAGACAGTTCTTTAACTGGAGGTCTATATATTTGGCTATAGTTAAAGTCTTGGACCCTTTTAGGTCTTAAAGGTGGATGCAAGATGTTCTTGTGAATCTTAGGTATCCCAAATATTGTTGGGATCCTGGGGTTGTTTTGTGTATAATAGTTAAATTCTACTTCTGATATCTGGTCATTCAAAAGTAGATACATAAAAGCATTTTCCTAATGGTTTAACTAACAACAGTGAACTGCATAAAGACTTAATAACTCGGTTTAACTGCCAGGGTTGTGAACTGTTGGAACTGTTAGTTAGAGCCAATGATAAAAAGTTTGTAGCATTGCAAGACACTGTTAGCAAACTTGATGCCACTGTGAATAATGTTAATTTTTGTGTTAAACTCAATGAATACAACACTATTTTTGTTAACATTGACAACATTTTATATAAGATAAAGGAGAAAAAGTCTAGAAAGTTAATAAGGGATGCCCAGGATTATGAAGGAGAACAAGCTTATCCATTAGTTAAAGTACATAACAATACTGGTGACAACAACTTTAATAACATTAATGAAGTCAATGGTGAGGAAATTAATGATGAAAATGAATATCAAAGTGACACCACCCCAGGTCCCATCCCTTGAGGACAACCCTTACGGAGGTCAGAGACAATTCGAGAACAGAATCACCAGTACAGGAGGCCTCAGAATACAGCATATCAGGGGGAAATGCACAACCCACAACAGTACAATCAAGGACGGGGGAGGGGGAGACGAAGGAACTGGCAATAAACTATAATATGTCACCTGACAACGAAGAGGCATTTATTATTGACAATGACCAAAACAACTTCAAAATTTACAACTTAAGTAGTGTCACACTTACTAAGGATTGGGCAAGCCTCTTTGAGAGAGGTCTTAACTTTGTACACTCCAAACATTTTAACATAGAAAAAACTTTGCTTGACATTATGCTTTTCACTAGAAAATTGAATTTTAGTGCTACTATGGGTGGAGAAGCAAATAGAAATACTACCATCACTTCTTGTAAAAAGGCAAGTGTAAGTAACCCTCCTTTACATCCCACTATACAACTGTACCAAAAGAATTGTATGAATGACATTAGACAACTTTCTAAAAATCGGAATTCAAATTTATTACACAATTTAACCAAAGAGGAAACCATACTCCTCGATAATATATCTAATAATAAAGCCATTCGAGTCATGAAACCAGACAAGGGAGGTGGTCTTGTGGTCATGGACCAGGACAGGTTCATAGAAGACATGTTAGGATATTTATTTGGGGAAGGGTACCAGCAGATTTCCCGTAATGAACTTAACATTGCATACAGACATATGGACATGGTTCTTATGGATCTCCTTTTGAATGACCAGATATCAGAAGTAGAATGTAATTATTGTACACAAAACAACCCCAGGATCCCAACAATATTTGGGATACCCAAGATTCACAAGAACATCTTGCATCCACCTTTAAGACCTATTCTGGACGGAAAAGGGTCCAAGACTTTAACTATAGCCAAATATATAGACCTCCAGTTAAAGAACTGTCTGGGGTCTTTTTCTCATATCATCAGAGACTCATGGGATTGTTTGAAAAAATCAAACAGGAATATTTCAGTGATGACATCATTTTCACTACAATTGATGTCAAGGACTTTTATTTAGTGTCATTCCCCACAAAGAAGGTATTGAAATGTTTTATGACTTATGTCAACAGACCAAGTTTTCACACACCAAAATACTTACATTAAGGACATTAATGGAACTTGTGTTGGAGAACAATTTTTTGACTTTTGAAGGTCATTTATTTAAACAAACCACAGAGGTAGCTATGGGGGCAACATGTGTACCAGTTTTTGCCAACATTGTTCTGACTCAGTGGGAACTGTGTCAAGTTTTTTCATCTTTAGGGATGTCCCATTGTATGTTTTACGGTCGTTACCTGGATGACATCCTTATTTTCTGGGATGGAGACCGTGACCAGTTGCATGAATTCTTACTGTTCCTTAATTCGAGCACTACATTCCTCAAATTATCCATGGAAACAAATACTGACTCCATTAGTTATTTAGACATCAGAATTAGCAAAGACTACATCAATAGCGTATTCTTCTCCGCCATCTATCGCAAACCTACATACTCAAACTCCCTTCTCCATTTTGAGAGTGGGCACCCTGTGCATCAAAAAAAATCGTTAGTCAAAGGCTAGAGGGTGAGACTAGCCCGCATGGTTAGCAGGATGGAAGATTTCTAGAAGGAAGAGGATGTTTGATTGAGTATGCTTTTAAGAAGAGGATATCCGAAAGAATTTGTTACACCTTTGCTGGAAGAAGTTACTAAAAAGAGATTAGAGGGACATTTCTATCCCTTATTAGGAATTGATATTACCAGATTGTGTGCACCGTTGGAGAACAGCATCAACCATACTGGTCATTTTCACAATGGGCTTATCCTCACATACACTCCACAGTTCCCACTGATTCGGGACATTGTTTTCAAAAACTGATTCATCCTTAACAGTGATAAAAGCATGGGTCAGAAGGTTGGTGAAGCCCCCGTAGTGGTTTACAGAAAGGATACCAGCATCACGAATATCCTTGAAAGAAATCCATTTAGTAGTACCACCGGTAGACTGGGAAAAATGACTAAATGTGGGCAGTGCACGCAGTGTAAGCACATATCAGAGGGAGACCGGGTTTTACTCAAAGGTTATGGATGGGTTAGATTATTTCAGAAATACAATTGTGGTAGTAAAAAAGTCATTTATGCCAGCATTTGCCAGACTTGTATGTGCTTCTATATCGGAAAAAACAAAAATGCTTTTAGAACCCACATTTATCAACATATTTATGATATAGAGAAATGTAACATTACAAATGCATTAGCCAGACATATCAACCTTCACCCAGGTCGCTATTTCAAGTTTATAGTTCTTGAACAGATCATCTTAGACTAAAGGGGTGGCCCTATTGACCATTTACTGGAATATAAAGAACTATTATGGCAACTGGGGATCAATGCCACCACTAGCCCAGGGCTTAATGATATGGTTTCATTTAGCAGTTTTTTTTTTTAATTAAAAGCAGACTTCTACATTTAAATTTTCCATGATTTTTACAACCATGATAAGAATGTTATTGATTTTATTTGTTCTTGGTTATGAAAATATAGTTATAAAGAGATATAACACCTATGGTCAAAAACACCTATGGTCAAAATGTACATGACTTGCTAGTAAAATGCATTAAGGGAGCCTGTACCTTTAAAAGTGGATGTACAGTTTTTTAATTGATTTGTTGCACTGGTTATATAAGACTCAGTGTGTATTGGATGGTATTTGTAGGATGTGGAGGGAGCAGTTTAACCAAAATACTAGAAGTCTGCAACTTTTCTTTAGGTTAGTACTGTGGGATAATTAACAGCCACATGATATCACACCAAATCAGGGGTTTAAGAATGTAGTTTACAATGAAATTTAAGGGGCGCCATGATTGCAGTTGGCTCCATAAGGAGAAAAGTAATGTAGAAAAAATGTGATGATGTAAGAAGAAAAGTCAAAGACTCTACTTTTGTAAATGGCATATTGTGTTCCTGACGGGGAACTCTAAGCCTTCCCAATTTAGTGACATAAAAAGACGAGTGTAATATAAAATAAGAGCACATTATCATTAGGCACTGCTCTTTTTGAAGGCATAGCATGACATTGGTGGTATTGAGGGAAGTAGGTCTTGGTCTGAACCTGCAAGTAACACATCTGTTATGCTATTACCTGTGAGGGAAACTGTCTTACTCAGAAGTTCTACTTGGTTACACCTATTTATCTTTAATTTTTTATATATATATTTTTTATAAAATACCAGATAATTATGAGCAAGCACAATTGTTAATAAAAATGAATATTTTTTTCAAGTGTGACATGGATTTTTGCCATTGAAGTATATACATTGCTATAATGTACATATTTTTCTGCTGTAGAAAATTGTGTTTAAAGCATTGCTTATGATACTGCTGATGCTTAACACGGGCATTATGCAGCACTCAGAATGCTCAAACTTGTATCCTATTTTAGGGTAGGATACTGGGAATGCTTTAGGAAGGACTGGAGTGCAGATATGTACAGTTTAGATACATTTATTTTGCCATGTGAACAAGAGAAATCAGCTGAGTATGCTGTAGCTATTCTAATACACAAGCTAATTTATGTGCAGGGAATTGAACTCAAGTCCCCATAAAAAGGGGCAATGTAGTATAATAAAAGAACTGCCTCCAATACCTAATATCCAGTCTGTCATCATGACTCGGACATTCCTGAAATGAGTCTACTATTTATCTATTGAGCAGCCATTAGCAAAACCTTGGTATACCTCTAAGAGATGATTCTGCTACTGGAAATCCATGAACGCATTCATGGTTCATGTCTACACCAGAACACAAACACAAGATAACTACTGGACCAGTATTAGACTTGGTATAAATCCAAGAAGTAGAGTTTCATGCACTATTGTTGAACTGAATTTTGTTACATCTCACTTTTTTGTGTAATTCTGCTGTCCTGTATCAGAATACAAATTATGTCTTAATGCAAAAATTATGTAAATAGCAGTTGGGAGTTGATTGTATGATGGTTATGTAAACAAATGTATTTTTTAAAATAGACTATACTCTGCTACTTAAGAGATTTAGGAGGTCTGGACAACTTGCTGTCTAATGGCACAGTAAGCGAGACAGAGGTCTTCCCTTTAAAAAGTCTATAAAACACTGAATAAACAGTTGGATATCATTTTGATAACTGAATTTTGATATTGTCTTAAAGAAGGCTAAGGTTCGCACATTTGTAGTTCTTAAATGTAATCTTGATTTGCTTTAGGGGCTTTTGGGACTTTAAAGGAGAAGGTCAGAAGTTTATGGTCTGAGATATCAGAAGAGTAGTGCGGGTAGCAGCCATGTTTGTAAGAATCAGATCAGGAATGCTGTGTACTCAGTACGTTTGTTTGCTAACTGCACAAGTGAGGTTTTATTTATTTTTATTTATTAAATCTAAGAATTTTTTGGAATGTCCTGCATTGGAGGTATAAGTGTCCCGTTTTGTTTTAGCAGATGAACAAGAAAGAACTTGCTGTAGGTCTTTCAGGTGACTTCTTCCAGTGGGTTTCATTGGATGTTCATGACTGGTCTAGACTGAGAATGTTACAGAGCCATTGTATTAAGATTAGTATAATCCTAAAAGTAGAGATTCATGCATTATGCCCGAACATTTTGACATTTGTCTGCTGGTCCTCTTCTAATGATGTTCTTCTGTGGCAGTTTAAGCCATGCTGGAATGTAAAATTTCTGCACAGAAGCAGAATGTCAGATTTGAGTTGATTTAAGGATGTTTGTAAGAAGTTTCATTTCTGTGTGTGGGAAAGCCGCTCATATCTTAAGGCAGACTGTGTTTTTTTTTGTGTCAATTGATATGCATGTAAAAAAGCTATACCTATGACCTACAGCATGTCCCATAGACTGCTACCTTTATTTCTGTGTTTGTAGTTCTGCTATGCTAAACCATGGATTGTGAAATATTGTAGACTCCCTCTTATCTGGTCTCACTTGTACCGGACCTTAGGCCGGAAAAAACAATGGCTGGTTAATCAGCAAAAACATACAAAATAATATTTATAGGTTATAAATCAGCTAGAATAACAGGATTTCTGTTAGTATGCATTTTTCTAATGAATATGAAGTCTAAAACTCAAATGTCTGTCATTATTTAGCCCAGAATAGGCAGAAGTATGTTCTTCTCTGTCTTTTGCCAGGACTACAGCAGAAATTTGATGGTTGGCTAAAGAGAAGCTGGACAATGGGGAGTCTACTGTGCAGTGTTATGCTCTAGTTGTAGCTGCTACAGATAACTCAACAGTATTAAATTGATGATGTAAATTATTTCATCTGTTAGAAAGAAGTAAAAGGTGTTTTTTTGTAGTCACAAACATGTTTTCAAAAGAGGTAGAACTGAAATAAAAGTTTGCTGTCAGTAGAAAGCTTGAAATTCATGTTTTTACGCAGATTCATAAAAAAAGTCACTAAGAAGAGACGCAAGACAAAAGGTATACAAGTAACCAGAGAACACAAAATGTTATCATACATAAGTTTTACTGTAGAGCTATGTAATGTATCCAATATCTGAGAAGGATGTGTGTTATACTTAACAAGAGCTAAAGAGCATAAGAACCAGACCTACTTTTGAAAGCCATTAACGACTGTACAGCTAGGGCTTTTATGTAGATAATTCCTACTTTTGCTAGATGTTATTATCTGAAAATTGTATTGCAGAATATTCAGCAGTATTATTCAGAGTTTGAGTAGCAGTGTAAATACAGAGCATGCCTTGAATGGGTGACACAGTGGCACACTGAATAGTATTGTCTTCTCACAGCAAGAGGTTCCTAGTTCCTGGTTTTGTTCTTGGCTGGAGGTACCTCGTCTCTGGAGTCTGCATTCTGTGGCTGTGTTCTTGTGTGTTTTAGTGACTACATAGATGTGCATGTCAATTGTCTGGGATATGTAAAACAGGCCTGGAAATCTACTTCCAGTTCCTACATGCCTAATTAACTCTGCGGATTATGTTGACTGTTCATAGAGTTGCTGTAGGAGTCTGGTGTGGCTGGATGAATGAATTGAAGCTTAAGAGGTATCCTGATGTTTACAGTGATATGTGTGATGTGCACCTCATATGGTAACCTTCAGCTTTTGAAATATATGATTGCAGGGAGAAATTTTAAAATGTAAATAGAAATGACTTCCTTTTTAACTCTGTTATGGACAAATGCAGGCCACTAAAGCCAAGCTCCACTAACTGTGGACATGCATGTTTCGGCTTTCTTATGCCCCGTCATCCCACCGTAAGTGGAATGTTTGGCTAACATTTGGAAACACAGGGTTGTCGTACCCAGCTGATGTCCATTATCATTAGGGTGTCTACAGAATATACAAGCAAAAAACAAACTGCAAATGGTGTAGGTAAACGGACCCTCCACACAAGTTACCAGCAATGTCCAAAAAAGGAGGAGGTACCAGATCACAGCTAAATCGACCATAAATTTATTTCACATAAAAAAGAGAAACCTGGTTAGCGCTTTCACAGCCTAAAAGCTGCTTTATCAGACATTGCAAAAATTCAACTACCCTTGTTTTTAAAATAAGTTCTGCCAATGCATAAGCATTTCCAGTTAAGTGCATAATTGTGCTTAAAGCAATATACTATATGTCTATCATGAGTACATTTAAAAGTAACACTTTTTACTTAAGAGCATGTACATCTTAAACGAAACAATAGAAAATATAAAAAACATATATAAAAATATACACATATATATGCATGTAATAGCAATTAAAAGCACATTGACTAATGCAAAGCAGATTATTCACCTTCTAAGTGGTCTATTGGATAAAATGGGCTGGATAGTTTACCTACACCATTTGCAGTTTGTTTTTTGCTTGTATATTCGTTTGGCTGTGGTGTATGGACATGGTGGAAGGCAATAATATAGTGTCTGAACTGGAACGTATGCCCGAATCGAATGATGGCTTTTGCAACAAACACAGGAGCTTGTTGTCTGTTATTGAGACGAGAATATCCATTGTTAAATCTCTCATCAATGGCTGTACCTTTCCAGCAAGACATTGACTGTGAGTATGATGCTGCTACCCTACAGAGGGATGTATATAAACTGGAAAATGACATTCTTAAACTTATAAGATTACGTTTACAAAGATTCCACCTAGAAGCCTGCATTAATTTGTGTATTATACCTCGTGGGCTTAGGGTACTCAGCATTAAAACTTATGGTAATATCTATAAGGACTTATTACTTCAATGGCAGCAGATTAATTTGGAAACTAGCAATAAATACATGCGTTTGTTGAAAGATTTCTGTAAGCCTCAAAGAAATGCTTATGCGTTGGCTGAAGTTATTTTAAAAACAAGGGTAGTTGAATTTACCCATTTAAAACAATGGGTAACAGTCACACAGACAAACCAATTAGTAAAAACTAAAAAAAATCTAGCCAAGCTAGATTTTCTACTGTGTGATTCCTTAAAACCTCTTGCATTCTACTTTAACCTTATATGGAAGCTTATAACAACTCCTTTCTGTACTCTTACTCAATCAGTATGGGTTTACTGTACTAGCCACTGATGAATATAACCAAAGGACTGAACAAAATGTCCTTTCAACTGTATTGTTTGTTGTAACACACTGTGTCCTTGTAGCGTATTTACTTTTTGCTCCTTTCTTGGCCTTGATGTACCTCATTAACTTTTTCACTATGTTGTACTGTACTTTATTAACACATGTATTGTATTTACAGTATTTGCTGTATTAATCTTTGTGGAGCTTTTCTCTGTGGGCCTTTGCTGAAAATGGGATCCATGCCCAGTCGGATTTTCTTGGTAAACACATGTAAAATAAGTAAGTAAATAAATAAATTACATGTTTGGTATTTCTACCACTGTGGAGATGCTTGTGGTATAGTACTGTAACAGTATATTTGTCACATTCGTAAGTGTATACAGTGCCTCATGTTAAATCGCAGACATACCTCAGCAAGAATGTTCTGTACATTTCTCTGCAGAGCAATATTGATCATGCACTGTATAACAGTTACAAGTATGTTTGTTTTAAGTTGGTCTGCTTAGTTCAGTTTTTAAAATATAATTTATTGATAACCCAATGCTGAACTTGCAACTTTCCCACTTAAGTTTGCAGACCATGGCTTTCTATTTGCATTTCCTTCTGTTTTGAATAGTTATCCATTCCTGTTAGTGCTTGCTTTATCTGATTTATGGTCAAAAGAGATAACAGCCTATCCCCATCATCCTGGATATGAAACCATTCCATTGCAATCAGATCCTCTTTCTTCTCAGGTGTACCCTTCTGTTTAGTAGAAGCAATTGGATGGAAAAATATGCTTTTTTTCCTTCTCCTTAATTTGTCAGGAAAGATAAAAGGCTACAAAATGGTCTTATTTTTAAATAGGCTTTGACTTGGGTAGAAATCCATCTTTTGCATCTTCCACAGGAATACAGTCTAATCCTGGGGACTTCCCTGTAGATTGGTTATACATCATCATCTTTATCTCCTCTCCTCCTATCCTAACTGTTAGTAATTCAGCATCCTCTCCCTCTAGCCTTGGCATATTTAATTCTTTCATAAACATTTCTATCTGTACCTTTTCTTAATTTCCATATTTATCTACTTTATACAGATTTTCATAGAATTTCCAAAATATTTCTAATACTTCTACAGGATCCCTAGTTATCTTCCTTGTAAGCTTGGTGACAGCCCTTTCTACTTTCTGTTGTCTGAGTTGTTGTGCTAAAAGTTTTCTATGTTCTAGAGTTATCATCAAAAAACAGTTGCTTAACAGCAGTCTTTCTAAACTCATCCATATTACCAAGGTAGTCCCTTATTTTCTGTTTAGCATTCTGTAGTTGCTCCTCTTCTTGGTCTGTGAGACTCCCCCCATTTTGCAGTACTTGTCAGTCTCTCTCTGAATAATTGTTGTTACTTCTTTACCATATCTCCCTTTCTTTTATTTCCACCCTATTTTTAAATTCCATTTTAATTTTATCCCATTCCCTAGCTATGTTTTCAGAAGTTTCTATCTTCTCTAATAGCTCTTAAATAATTTCCACTACCCATTCCTTAAATTCCTCTCTTTTCATCAGATAGTTGGGAAGCGCCAGTGTCTCATTTTTATTTCATTACCCTGTGTTTTTATTTTAGTTGTTATTGGCGATCGATCTGAAATAGCTATTGGGTGCATATCAAAACCTTCAGTTAAATGCACATGTTCCTGTGAAATTTAAATTCTGTCTAGTTTAGTCTAGTTTGTGTATCTTGGGGAATAATATGTAAATTCACTCAGAATTTGTAGTACTGAATTCACATCTTCCATGCCAAATATTTTCAAAAATTTCCTTAAAAATCTACCCTCCTTTGTTATATTTCCCTTTTTGGGCCCCAGGCACATCTTCCCTATTGCATATCACATTCCAATCCCCACCTATAAGTAATATTCCTTGCCGAAAAACTATTATTTCTCCCAGAATTTTCTTTCGCTGTGTTATAGCAGTTTTTGGTGAAATATAAATACATGCCAGTGTAATCCTCGTCCCTTGCCAGTAGCCCCTTAGTACTACAAATGTACCATTATTCTCATTTCTTCCTCTTCTGTTACTGTTGGAGCTCCTCTTGCAATTAATATAAGTACTCCTTTTTTCCTTTGTCCCAGGTATTCTGCTGAATAACCATCCTGAAAACTTTTATTTATCAAATTCACATGTTCAGTTCTTCCTAGGTGCGTCTCTTGTAGTATAGCTATTTGCACTTTACATCTTTTAATATAGTTCACTACTCTTTCTTTTTTGGATTTATCTGCAAGACCATTAACATTTAAAGACATTACAGAAAGAATCATATTCTTGAGGGATTATTATTCCCAGCTTTTATGTACAACAGCTTTTTTGTTAAGTGTCTAGTTCCAGGTTTTGTGTTACATGCATGCACTGTTTGGCAGGCTAATCTTTTGTACAACTGTTTCTTGTCCTCTCCATTTGAGCCTATGTCACATCTTGTAGAACTTTTTGTTTTATTGAAAACCCTCAAATAAAAATACGGACACACCCTAAATACCCCCTAAAACCTACTAACTTAACACACAGAACGATGTATATCTTCAAATAGTGAAGTTTTACCCCTTAATAGGAACATAATTTTCAAACTGACAGCCCCACACACAGACTCGAGCTGAATGGACAGAAACTAATCCATACTAAGATGCACGGTAGAGCCTGTGATTCTGTTAAGTGCTGTCTGTTTTTGTCTTATCTTTATTGCCCTCCCAGCTAGGAAACACTTGAATGCTTTCAGAAAGCATTTTCTCCAAGCTATTTCTCTTTATCAGATTGTCTGCTAATGACATGAGAACCAGATACAGGACTGCTTATTAGAAAAAAAAGACCTTATAATATTCAATATTCTTTTTCATTTACTTGCATTCTGTCAAAACATGTTACTATATAAAGTTAACACAGTCATTTCCCTATGCAAGAATGAGAAAAAGCACAGTAATTTTTTCTTTTGTCGTGCTCTTTTAATCAGATCCCTCCTTTTTACATTTTAATCCCTACATTTTTTTTAAAACTAAAGAAGGGGAAAAAGAGAGAATTAGAGAGAAACGTAAAGAATAAACAGAAGTACATGTTTACATTAGTATCACCATTACACTTACAAATAACTGAAAATACTTTACTTTATAACATGCAGAGAAAATCATGCACCACTTAAGTAATACTGTTAAGAAATTTTTTGTTTTCCTTACAGTTAACTTTCTCCCTCCTCCTCTTCTCCTAAGTATTTTTAGAGTCCCCTGCAAGTTTAACGAAGTCCAAGAAAGTCCAGTATTTCCTGATTCTGTTGTTCTATTCCTGTTCATCTCCATCTCCCAAACCCTGTCTCTGCTTTATCTCCAGTGCACTCTCGATTCTTCTAGTCAACCTCTGTGCTTTTTTTTTCTGTCTCTCTCTCAACTAGTTTCCATTGAAACACTGGGAAAGGTTTCACTGGCACAGTCTCTCTGTGGTCTTTATTACCAGATGAACAAGAAGCAGAATTTCCTTCTGTTTCACAACTCACTTTTTGTTGGACAAATTTTTGTATTTCTTCCTTAGCATGTGCTTAATCAAAAATGTTTTTGTTCCCCTAGGGAAAAATATTTCGAAGATAGCTGGGTACACCAGATTGAATCTCACTCCTGCTTCTTGGCATGCCCTATATAATGGAATAAATGTATTCCTCTTCTGGTTGATGTACAATGAGTAGTCATTCTCGCTACAAACACTCTGCTGTCTCCCACTTTTAGGACTTTGTCCTTCTGCCACAGTTTTGTCAGAATCAACTCCTTCTGCTGGTAAGATTGCATTTTTACTATTAGAGGTCTTGGCTGTTTTCCTACAGCCAGGCCCAGAGCGCACACACGATGCACCCCTTCAATTAACAGTTCCTGTGGAATACCAGTCCAGTTGCTTATTTGTACTTTTATAAAATTAATACAGTCTGTTCCTTCCAGCTTCTCTGGAACAGCAGAAAATATAAGATTTTCCCTGTGTGCTCTGTCTTCTAATTCTACTATTTTTGAAACATCTTTTCTTGTGCAATCCCTTATTCAGCCAGCCTTTTCTTCATTTCAGCTTCTGAGTTTTAGAATTCTGTCACCTTATCTGAATATCTGTTTAATGCTTCTTTTATTTTTTTTTCCATCTTTTTAGTGTTCTCTCTCCATACCCATGTTGGTTTATTCTTATGTTGTTGTTGTCTTTCGGCTTTTCCCGGTTAGGGGTCGCCACAGCAGAATTCCGGTCCGCTAATGATTGGCAGTAGATTTTGACACGCCCATTTACGCATGTCTTTCGAGCGCCTACCCAACCGCGGGTAGGGCGTTCAAAAGACATGTGTAAATGGGCATGTCTTTGAATTTAATATTCTGTTTGACAGTTTTTTTCTTCGTAAAGATCTGCATCCAAAATCCCAGTCTCACATTATTTCTTGAATTTTCCCCCTGTTTTTTATCATCGTCCATTTCTGCTTTGAATTGTGGCTTTCTAATTGTGTTATGTGTAAGAGCCTTAACCATGTAGCTCTAAAATATTCATTCAAATCAGGCAGCCATAAACCACTTTGTTTTATTGGAAGAATCAACTTATCCCACTTGACTCTTGCTCTCTTCTCCTTCCATATAAAATCCTTCAACTCTTTATTAATTTAGTATCCCCAACAACTTCTCTGGTTGATAAAAAAAGATATGCCTGACCTGTGTATAAAACTAAAAGAACTAAAAACATTTTTACTGCTTGTATCTTGCTATCAGTATCATAGGCAAGAGCTTTCAGTTTCTCAGTTTTTATTTATCTTTTGTTTAGTATCTTCCCACATGTCCTTAGCTGCCGTATCAGAATCCTTTTAAACCCATTTTCTTAAGTACTTCATTTTATCGTGTTCCCATAAGTATGGGTGTTGCTGAACCAATTCATGTGTGGTAGGTAGTTTACAGCTATAGCCTTTGTTTTATATTAATTAATTTGATATCCCGAAAAAACTTTGAAATGTCTCAGAATGTTCCATACCACTGAGATATCCTTTTTTGGTTTTATTAGCTATAAAGCCAACTTTTCTTGTTTACCAAATCAAATTATATACTTGAATTTGAGTCACTTATTTTCTTTGGCAATGGTTCTAAATATAACACTAATAACATAGGAGAAAGAGGACACTCCTGCCTAGTTCATTTGTTCGGGCACAATTTATCGGAGAGAAACCCTCCCACTTTGATTTTTGCCTCTGATCCCTTGTATATCCTTCTAATTAACTTTATTATTGTATCAGGGAATGGAAATACTTACATTACCCTACTTATATAATCCCAGTTTACTCTGTCGAATGCTTTCTCTGCATCAAGACCCTCCACCAAAAATGGTATATCTGAAGTAGTTGACTTCATTTGATCATCAATCTGTGGGGTGTCAGATCTGGAATGGATCAGAGACAGTAGTTTCACCAGCATCCGATGCGAGATCCAAACTCCTCTCCTTACCCATAATACCCCTCCATCTCCTTCCTTCCCTCAGATCTCGTTTGCCACTGCTATGCCAAGCAGTGTGGTCTAGAGCTCCAGGTGTGGTAGGCACTTTTTTCTGATATTTTGTGGGTGTTAGAGTGTAAGTGTAGGTAGGTTTCTTGTGTCCTTTGCCTTCCCTCCCCCTTCATTTTGCGTCGCGTTCCCGTTTAAAAAAAAAAAGTTTCCTTTCGTAGAGCAGGCCTTATCTCCCTTCCCCCTCCTTTGAGTGAGTGTGTGTTTGAGTGTTGGGGTCGGGAAGTTTGAGGTTTTTTTGGTACATTGTACCGTCTTTGTTGGCATGGCAGATCAGCAGGCCAGGCTGGTCTTTAGAAAGTGCACAGAGTGTGGCCATAAGTTGTCCCCGGCAGATGGCCACACTCTTTGAGTTTGGGGGCAGCCCATCTTTCTTCGGACTGCCCTATTTGTGCAGAAGGAAGCAGTAAGGGAGGCCGGGTCCAGCGTTGCCATGAGGTGATATGCCTGGCTTAGGCTTTGTCAGTTCACGGAACCCTTTAAGGCGTCTTTTGTGAATGCCCCTTACAATGGTTCTTCCTTGTTTGGAAAGACGGTTCGTGAAATGTTGGTCCAGAGTGAGAAGGATGGGAAGACACTGTATGTCATTGGGATCTGCTTCTTTAACTGCCAAAGATCCTTTTCCAGGAATTGGAGGGGGCAAAAGAAGATGTGGTTCCGAAAGTCTCAGTATTCTTGGGATACTTAGGACTCCCCTTCCTCTAGAGGCAGAAGTGGTCAGGACAGATGCCGGCCCAGAGGCAAGGAGGGGTCCGAGAAATTTTGGGTCTCAAGAACCATTCTTGGACAGGCCCGTGCAGCAGCCCTGAGGGGTTGCCTGTGTGCTGTGCTCTGGAGGCAGTCAAGGGGTCACCTTTCTATGCACCTGACGGCATGGGAGTCCATGTCATCAGACCGTTGGGTGCTTCAAATAGTATCCAGAGGTTATACTATCCCCTTTCTAACCCCTCCCGTTCCCCCAAAACACCTCCCGGATGTTCCACCCACGCAAAGGGAGGCAGCAGCACTCGAAATAAGAAAGCTGCTAAAGAAATGAGTCATCCAGTCTGTCCCCCTAGATCAGGCATCTATTCCAGGTTCTTTTTGGTGCCAAAAAAGATGGGGTATCTAAGGCCTTTCCTGGACTTTTCCACTCTAAACCTGTCAGTTGCCAAAGAGAAGTTCCGGATGGTCACTTTACAATCCATCCTGCCTTACCTGCAGGAGAACGACTGGATGTGCTCAATAGATCTCCAGGACACGTACTACCACATCAAACTGCACAGACACTCCAGGAAGTTCCTCCGCTTTTGTGTAGGGGACAATCACTGTCAACTCCCATCCCTACCCTTTGGTCTCACCACAGCCCCCAGGGTGTTCACCAAGGTCATGGCAGTAATAGCAGCTCATCTGAGGCTTCGGGGGATGCAGGTCTACCTGTACCTGAACGACTGGTGCCTTGCTGTTCCCACCAGGCATGTACTTTGTCAGGCCTGAGACTATTTCCTGAAACTTTCAGGCTTGCTGGGCATTACAATCAACATACCCAAATCTTCTCTAGACCCTGTTCAGGTCTTAGACTACATAGGAGCGAGAATCGATACATTACAAGCCAAGGTCTTTCTAACTCCGGAGAGAGTCCGAAACTTATGACTTCATGTGTTCGTGATCATCCAGTCTCATCTTCCTCCAGCCAAGGCGGTGTTAAGAGCCCTGGTTTTCGTGGCAGCCACCATTACTCTTTTCTCCTGTGCTCACTTTCATATGCAGGTCCTGTAGTGGACACTAGCAGTCCAATGGTCTTTATTGGATCTGCCGCTGACACACATTATTCATATAAGCAACACGTGCAGGAAGTCCCTCCTCTGGTGGATACGTTCCCCAGAGTTAGTCGAGGGCCGAACATTTATTGCAGCCCCTCCCCAAGCCACTGTGACCACGGATGCCTCCCAACTAGGGTGGGGGGCATTGCTCGGGCAGGACAGTCCAAGGCACATGGTCCCTGAACGAGACCAAGTTGCATATCTGTGTTCTAGAGATGAGGGCGGTCTTATTAGCTTTGCAGGCCCTTCATGCCTTTCTTCCTCTGGGAACTATTGCTATTCAGACAGACAATATGTCAGTGGTCTGGTACATCAACAAGCAGGGAGGAACCAGATCTTATCCCCTTTGTTGGGATGCCATGAGAGTGTGGGAATGAGCGATCTCCACCAACTGTTTTCTGGTAGCAATGCACATTCAGGGTTGATCCAACATACTGGCGGACAAACTGAGCAGGACTATTCTAATGCTTTACGAGTGGTCTCTGAATCCTTCTGTAGCAGAGCAGATCTTCCTCGAGTGGGGTCGGCCTTGCTACGTTCTCTTCGCATCTCCTTTCAACGTGAAGTGCAGCAAGTTCTTTGCTCTGATTCTCCACAGGGGGAATCCCCCAGGGATGCTCTGGTCCATGCTTGGCCTCCCGGTCTTCTTTATGCTTATCCCCCTTTACCTCTCATGACAAGATTTCTACAGAAGGCTTGCCGGTTGGGGAGCAAGGTCATCCTCCTTGCCTGATTCTGGCCTCGCCATACCTGGTTTCCCTGTCTTTGGTCTCATCTGGTAGTTCCGCGTTGGCTCTTAGATCTGATACCGGATCTCATTTCGCATCCCTCAAGGGTCCCTCATCCAGACCTGGGCTCTCTGCTTGGCTGCTCCAGATGTTCTTCGTGTTTCACTGTTGCAGTCCTCACATATGGGTTATCCGGCTCCCGGTAGCCCTCAGTCAGCCCGAATACCAGAGTCCTTGGCATATGATGTCAGCTGCTGCCGGATTGCTAGGACTCCCGGTCTGTCTTCCCTCATCAAGACTATTCTGGTGACAGCTCATAAATCGTGTACCAGAAAAATATACTGTAGCAAATGGAAGCGTTTTTCTATCTGGGCTTCCCAGAGGGATTTGGATACTTTCACAGCTATTGTTCCAGTGGTCCTTGAGTTCTTGGCATACATTTTCCAGCAGACTGCCAGCTCATCTACAGTGAAAGTTCAACTAGTGGCCATTTCAAATTTCCATGTTGGTGAGAACATGGCTTCTTTAGCTTCCTCCTGACTTTGCAAAACCTTTATTAAATGTACCTTTCTTTTAAGGCCCCCGGTTAAAGATCCTACCCCTCCTTGGGATCTTACAGTAGTTTTACAAGCTTTGGTTGCCCCCCTTTGAGCCTGCTGCTTCTGTAGACTTAAAAGGTTTATCCTGGAAGACAGCTTTTCCAGTGGCTATTACCTTCGCTAGGAGAGTGTCAGAATTCCAGGCATTATCTGTCAAACCTCTGTATATGATTTTTCATAGAGACAGGGTTTCACTTTGTACTAATCCTTCTTTTCTGCCTAAAGTGGCCTCAGAAACAAATATCAATCAATCAATCAGTTTACCTGTTTTCTTTCCAAATGTTCAGAACAGGGGTGAATATAAATTACATTTGTTAGACGTGCATTGACAGCTACATTTCTATTTACACAGGACTAAAGCCTATCGCAAGTCTGACTAGTTGTTTGTGTCCTTTGCTATGCCCTTTTTGGGCAAACCGTTTCTAAGGTAACTATTGCTGGACGGATTTCCCTTTGTATCCATCAGGTTTACAAAGACAAAGGTATGTCCCTTCCGGGTAGGATAAATGCCCATTCTACCAGGTCCATGGCTACATCAGCTGCTTTTTGGTCTAGGGTGTCTTTGGATGATATTTGTTCAGCAGCTACTTGGTCCTCATCTCACACCTTCATTTCTCATTATAAATTGGACATGGTTTCTAGAGGGAGAGCATCCTTTGGCTCAGCGGTGCTCCAAAATATCCTTCCACGAGGCCCACCCAAGGTTTTTGGTAGCTGGGGACTCTGTCCCACAGGTTGATGATCAAATGAAGTCAACTACTTCAGATAAATAAGTTATGTACTCACCGTAACATTCCATCTGAGTAGTTAGACTTCATTTGTCATCGGCCGTTCTCCCTCCTTTCTCTGGACCTTTATTTTTCTGCATTGGCAGGCAGGAGAGGGTACCTTTGTGGCTCTCCCCCTTTTTCTTGGTTAATGAAGGTTATTGTATTAAGTTCATGTGAGAGGTATAGCAAACTCGATCTGAGGGAAGGAAGGAGATGGAGGGGTATTATGGGTAAGGGGAGGAGCTTGGAGCTTGGATCAGATGCTGGTGAAACTGCCATCTCTGATCCAGTCCGGATCTGATACCCAACAGGTTAATGACAAATGAAGTTGAACTACTCAGATGGAACGTTATGGTGAGTACATAACTTCTTTTTTTCTTACATTCCTGTTTCCCTCCGGGGCATCATTGTTGTATTAATGTTGTTTAATGTTTGACTCCCCTCCACAAAGCCACATTGATACATATCTATCAATTTTGGCCACACCTGCACCATTCTTTTAGCCATTATAAAGATAAACACTGTATAATCATGGTTTAAAATTGAAATGTGCCTATATGGAGCTGAATCTGATGGCGCTTTACTGTCTTAAGGTATTACAGCCACCACAGCTTTTTTCCAGGATGTTGGTAATTTCCTGGCTTTTGAAATACTTTTAAAGCCTTCCAAATCTTTTTTCACTTTCTTCCCTACTAGCTTCCAAACTTCCATTGGAATACCATCTATTCCTGTAGACTTTCCTGCCGATTGGTTATACATCATTATTTTTATCTCATCTCCTCCTCTCAATTTAATTGTTGAGCTTCAGCTACCTCTAACCTTGGAATATTGAAGTCTTCTGTAAATATTTCCATTTGTGCTTTTTCTTGATTCCCAATATCTCTACTTTTATACAAATGTTCATAAAATTTCTGAAATATCTCTACAGGATCTCTGGTTATTTTTCTTGTTTGACAACATCCCTTTCCACTTTCTGTTTCTTAAGTTGCTGTGCTAAAAGTTTTTATGCTCTGGAGTTATTTTCAAAAAATAATTGCTTAAGCGCAGTCTTTCTAAACTCATGCATATTATTTAGGTAGGCCCTTATTTTTTATTTAGCACTCTGCAGTTGTGCCTTTTCTTGTTATTTGAGATTCCCCTTACCCTGCAATACTTTAACCTTTCTTAGCCCCTCTAAATAATTATTGTTCCTTCTTAACCATATCATTTTTCTTTTATTTCTACTCTGTTTTAAACTGCAATTTCATTTCATCCCACTTATTAACAGTAACTTCTGGAGTACTTTCTATTTTCCCTTTTAGCTTCCAAATAATTAGCACTACCAATTCCTTAAATTCCTCTCTTTGTTAGATGGGGAAGTACAAGTGTCCCACTTTTACTTCATTATCCTGCACTTTTATCGTGGTTATTATTGGCTCATGATCTGAAATAATTATTGGATATGTGTCAAAGCTCTGAATTAAATGCACACGTTCCTGTGAAATATAATTTATGTCTGGTCTAGCCAGTTGTCATACTTTGGGGAATAATATATAAATTCTTTCATTGTTCCTGCTATTGAATTCATGTCTTCCATACCAAACATTTTTATAAATTTCTCCAGAAATGTAGCCCCCTGATACATCCTCATTGTTGCAAATTAAATTGCAGTCCCCACCTATAAGTAATACTACCTTCTGAAAGTTATTTCTCAAAATTCTATTAAGACCCATAACAGCAGTCTTATGTGGAATACAAATACGTGCCAGTGTAATCATCACCCCTTGCATAATCATCACCCCTTGCAAGTACCTCCTTAGTACTACAAATCTACCATTATTTTCTTTTTTTTTAACTTTCCTGTCACTGTTGGATCTCCTCTAGCAATTAATATGTGCTCCTTTTTCTTTGTCCCTGATATTTTGCTGAATATCCATTCTGAAATCATTTCTTTATCAAATTCACATGCTCACTTTTTTCCAGATGTGTCTCCTGTAGCATAATTATTTGCACTCTGCATTTCTTAGTATAATTAAATATTCTTTCTTTTTCTCTATACCTTTTGAGACCAACCACATTCCAAGATAACATAATAGGAGTCACCATTATAAGAAGTCATTAACCCTACCTATTATGTATAACACCTTTTTTAAATGTCTGTGTCTGGCTTTTCTGATACACGCACCTAGTAAAGTTTAGTAGGTTGATCTTTTATACAGTTTTTCTGATCTCCATTTGAACCTATGTCACATTTTGCAAGATGTTTTGATTCAATGAAAATACTCAATCAGAATCTAGTACCTTAATGCAAACACCCAAAATTATGTACATCTTCAAATAATGGTTTAACCCTCCTAATAGGAATAATTGTCCCAAATAGACATCTGCAAACGTAGACATTATCTAACCTAAAGCTGAGGTTATCCATGCTAAGACTCATGTTAGTGCTTATGTTCCTGCTTACACTAATTTGTGTCTTTATCTTTATTCCCCATCCAGATGTGAAAAACAGTTTGCATGCTTTCATAAAACATTAACTTTTAGTCTTGAAGAAACCAGTGCTTTGGCTTTTTTACTGCCCTATAATCAGCTTGTCTCCATGGAAATATAAGAAGAAATATAGCCCTCAGTTGCAGGCTTCTAAAGACAAGATTAATCATTTATTGCTAAAGGGTGTAGTTTTATTACATTCAGTATTATCTTATTTAGCTGTTTCCACTTAAAACTTGTTGTTAGGTTAAGCCAAGGGTCTAAATCCAGACATTCACCTATGCAAAAGAAGAGAAAACATATCAGCTCTACATATATTATGATCTGGTACTTTTGCTCCTAATCCCCCACTTCAGCAACCCAAGATTACAGCCTATTAACTAAAACCTGCTTTTTTCTAGCCCTTATTCTCTTTTTGCGTTGTAATGCTTATATTTTGCAATAATAAAAAAGAAGAGGCATCTGTTTACTTTAGTATTTTTTCTCATACAGCAACTAGAATTGCTTTGCTATAAAACGTGCAACTTATGTCTTGAAATGTTTTATAGAAGTACTGTTAAGAACAGAAATTGTTTTGCTTACAGTTACCCTTTTCCTTCCTCTTCCGTTCTCCTTGGTGTCCTTCCAAACATTAATGACATAAAGTGAGGCTAATGCCTTTCAATTCCCCAAAAGTTTGACAAAGTCAACAAAAGTCCCTTCTTTCCACTTTTTCTTGTACAGGTGTATTTCGCAAATGTAAGTGATGCTTTTTAATCTCACATTTATTCACAAATTTCCATGTTGCTGGTCTTCTTCCTGTTCTTGTTCACCTCCTAACTCCAGGCCCCAGTTCAGTTCCAAGAACTCCAGATTTTTTTAGTCAACTCTTGTGTTTCTTTCTCTCTCTCTCAAGCATTTCCCTTTGCAACATTGGAAAAGGTTTAACTGGCAAAGTTTCTCAGTGTGCTTTATTATCAGAAGAATGAGAAACAGAGTCCCCTTCTGCTTGATGGCTCACTTTTTGTTTGACAGACTTTTGTATTTCCTTCTTAGCCTGTTCTGAATCAAAAAATTACTTTGATCCTCACAGAATATTCTAAAAACAGCTGGATACAGCAGCTTGAATCTCTCACTAACCTCTCAACATTTACTGATTGTTGGAATAAATTTGTTTCTCTTCTGCCTGGTATAAAGCAAATACTTTTCCACAAACACTACAGTCTCCAACTTTTAATATGTTGTTATTTTGCCACAGTTTTGTCAGGATCAATTCTTTTCTAGTAGGATTGCAGCCTTACTAATATAGGTCTTGGCTGCTTTCTCATGTTCAGGTTTGGAGACTACACATGATATGCCCTTTCAATGAAAATATCCTGCTGCAGAATACCAGTCCAGTTGCTTATTTGTGTTTTCATAAAATTAATACAGTCTATGGCTTCTAGGTTCTCTGGTACAGCAGACAATCTCAGATTTTCCGTACAGACCCTGTCCTCTAATTCTGCCATTTTTTTAAGTGCCTCTTCATGAGCAGTCTCATACTCAACAAGCCTTTTCTTCATTTCAACCTCTGATTTTTGCAGTTTTATCAGCTGAACTGAATATATGTTTAAAGCTTTTTCCTTTCTTCTAGCTTTTCCTATTTGAGTTAATGTACTCCTTCATTGTTTAATTTATTTTAATCAGCTGTTAGCACATTTGACTTAGTTTTTCCTCTAGATTACCAGAAGCTATGTCTTGTACCATTGCTGGAGCTTTGTGTTTTGTGAACAGCTGCGGTATTCTTCCCAGTCAGTGTTCTCTCTCTACCATTTCTAGCTGATTTTCTTTCAGGCTGTCTTAGTTTCTTCTTTGCTGGCATTCAGGCCATGTACTTACTAGCCAGTAACAGAGTTTACTAAAAGTGACATAGTTCCTGGCCCTTGTATTTGTTTTTTTTCACACTGCAGCAGCTGAAGTTAAGCTGTTGATTGGTGTGCAGCCATCTTTACAAGCCTCTAAAGCTTTACATTCTTGAGACCAAAATCCTGAAACTGAAAATACCTCAAGCATAGTATCCTATACAGAATTTTATTAAAAACTGGAAGATCACAAATACTGGCACACAAAGCTTTTATATTATTGATGGTGTTACTTCTGCAAACCTTTAACTCCATCTTGATCTCAAATGGAGAAATGTGGCCCCCATGTTGTACTACAAATTCTGAATTTATAAAGTGTCAGACATTTGCAGAGCAACCAGTTTCAGATGAACCAGAGCCTAGCTGTAATCCAGCCTATGCGAATTTTGAATTAGGTTAAGAAAAGGATTAAGGAGTGCAGGAGGCTGCATGTACATTGCTTTACATACTGTGTTCAGAACTGTGTTTTATGTTTAGATTTGGCATTTTCAGGATATTGTTCTTTATGGATTCTCCGTTTCAAGGTTTAGATCTTAGGATTTTATGCTTCACTGAAGTGTGCTGGGGGATTCTGTAGTACTGCCATTTACATATACTAGAGCTAACTGTCTTATTATCAGCCTTGGAGTACATTACCACCTCTGCACCTGTATATTTAACTTCTACATCTGAATCTTGCTTTCCATGTTGCTAAAAAAGTTCCTCCCTTACACTGCTCTGATATGTAAAAATGTTTGCTTCATTAACTTCTCTTGAAGTACATTTCAGTATTCTACTTTTTAAGCTGTGTTCCACCATCTTGGCCTTCATTTGTCGGGTTTCTTGTATTTTGAATTGCCTTCCACCTGATTCATACACAGACTACTGTGTGCCCACATTCTACAAAATTATATCAGTCCCACAGGTGAAATAATTTGTCCTAACTTGAATGCCTTTAAAGAACAGTAGAGGTAAATAATTGTTTCTTTAGGGTCAGTCAGTAAATGTTGCCATCTAGAAATAATCCCTTTAGAAAACTGTTATTGAAATGCATAACAATTTTAGTGTGTAAAATGAAAGCTTCAAAGTAATAGGTTCATAGGTGTGTATTAGGCTAATGGCCCTGGAGCCTTTACAAGCCTAGCCCATAGGATTAACCTGGCATCGTGCCACCCAACCTTAGTTCCCAGTGCCTCTGTCGAGTAGAGCCACTGGAGTGATTCCTAGGGTGAATTTTCTATTTCCCATCTGCTCATCAAAATTTCTGTTGAGGGCCAGTAAGGAGCTCTGTTTGACATGCGTGGGAAGTCTATTCCATAGCATGGGCAGTCTCTGGGTTAAGAACCTGTTCCTCCAGCTTGCTCAGTTAATCGTGGTAATGAGGTTGAGGTCTTTAGAGTGTGGTGTGGAGGGATTGGGATTTTTAGATGTATAATTTCTAACAGAGCTGGGTCAGACATGGCTTTGTAAGTCAAGCAGAGATTGCCTCTAAGTAGGCATTTTGAGACCAAGAATAGTTTTTTTTTAGTCTGTCCATGTAGGACAAGTGTTTAAGGCCTAGGATCCTCTTTGTGAGGTACTTTTGCAGTCTCTCCAGTTGTTGCACCAGGTGTCTAGTGAGGTACATGCCAAATGGGGCATTGTACTCAATGATTGGCCTAATGAGAGAAGAGTAGAGGGAGACAATGACCTCTTTCTTCCTGGAAGCAAAACCCTTAGTAATGAGATGTGCCACATAGGACTTTCTGACCACAGTGGCAATGTGGTGGCCAAAGGGGAGGTTGCTATCGACCTGTGTTCCCAGATCTCTTATAACACCTTCTGTGTTCAGTGGGCTACCATTGATGTGGTAATTCATAGGAACCGGGTTTTTCCCAAAGGGGATGACGACACATTTTTTGGCATTGAGCTAAAGGCCATGATTCTGACACCAGTCATTAGTCTCAGTGAGGCCGTTCTGTAGAATGTCAGCATCACTTGGGGAGTTAATAATAGCTCCCAACTTGCAATCATCCTGTGAACTTTGTTAGCCAGAGTCCCTTCGTGTTGGCCTGGACTTCAGAGAAGTAGATATCAAACAGGAGAGGACCCAGGACCGAACCTTGTGGGACTCCACTCATGATTGGTTGGCAGTCTGACTTGGAGTCCGCTACTTTCACACTGTGGGTTCTGTATGTGAGCCGGTTTGCAACCCACCTAGTGATATAGGGGTTGATGCCTAGCTTAGTGAGTTTTTCTAAGATTCCTGAGTGGGGAATGGTATCAAAGGCTTTGGACAGGTGGAGGTAGGCTGTATGAACCACCTTGCCTTCATCCACACCTCTGATGACTGACTCAAAGAAGTTGACCAGGTTGAGCAAGCTTGATCTACCCTTTACAAAATCAAACTGTGTGAGATCCAGAGCTTGAAGATTCCCTAAATCCTTGTTTATTAAGTCCATGATGATGTGTTCCACAGCTTTTGCATATCAGACTCTTCAGGCTAATGGGGTGATAGTTCCCAGGGTCTTTAGTCATTCCTCCCTTGTGGAGGGATGACTGTAGCAGTGCATCATTCGGTAGGGACAAAGCGTGAGGTGAGGCTGTGATTGAACAAGGCACACAGGTGAGGTGCCTGTTCACTCCGTAGTTCATGTAGAACACAGCCAGGGATATTGCCAGGTCCCATAGAAGCTGTATTCCTGGCCTTGGACAGTGCTGTTTTAACCCGTGCAACAGTAATGCTGGGTGCCTGGCAATCTACTGGTATTGTGATTGGCCCTTTGGTGGGGGAGAGAGGGGTAAAGTTGGCACTAATTCTGTTGGCCAGTATATTGCCAATATCTGTTGGCTCGGTATAGGAGGTACCATTGTGCAGTAGCTCAGAGCAGATCTGGGTATTGCAGAATTATGTCAGTAATTATGACAGCTGTTCTCTTTTGTGTCTTTTTCTTCTTTTCTGTTCTCTATTGTATTTTTTCTGTCTTGATTTTAATTGCATTGTACTACATACTGACATATTGACAATTTTACATTACTCATCTCCTCTTTTATTTGGCCTCTCTACCTTGATCATAGCTGATAAAGGGTCTTGAGAGACTTAATGTCCAACAGTTATTATGTGTTAAATCAGTAAAAAAACGGATAATTGAAATTGCTGTACCTTGTGTTTATAGTGCCTTACATACTCTAATACCAAAATCTGCAAGCAGAAATGAGGGCAGTGTGGAAGAAAGCTATTCAGACAGTTCCAATACTAGGAGCAACAGGACATTTTAAAAAGAATTTACAATTGCCCTTAAATATATTACCAGTGTGTGTAACACTGTGCGAATTGCAGAAGGAAGCAGTTCTGGGTACATTGCAAGTGCTGAGAAGTGTACTTCTGGCTAACATCAAAGACTGAAGCAATACTATTCATGAACTCTAATCATACCCCAACTTAGAAATGGGGTCCATTCTTGTCATGGTCTTAGAAAAATAAAATATGGGAACAATACATGCAGAGTTTTGGAGGAGGAATGAGGATTAAGAAAAGGCAGGAATTGAATAATTTAAGGAATGTTGCTTAGATTGTATGATATAAAATATATGCGATGTGTAATGTTTATAAATATGAACTTGCGAATATGGTTTGATTACTTTTATATAAATGTTAAGTTTGAATATGTCACACGATAATTCAATAAAGGTGTTTAAAATAAAGTAAAAGCCGTAAGTGGTGATGGTAAAGGTAATGGTAATTTACAAGTTCATTTTAAAAAAAAAACTTTTAGAAACAGGAATAAGGTGGCAGTTGCAAATTTAATGTTAGAAGGTTTATGACGGTGTCCTTAAGCATTAGCAGTCCAGGTGATCCTACAGTCTGGAAAGTGTTAAACCTGGAGATATTACCCATTGCCTAAAGAGCCTGCAGAAGTACACCAGCAATGCGTCTGGCAAATTCTGCCTGCCACCAGCAATGTCAGTTGAAAGTTCTCACTCTTGGATGCCAGGACTGCTACAGTAAATGCTTGTTAAATGACAGGACTTCTATAGTAAAAGCAGGATTGTCTCTGAGGCCATTGTCACAGGCACTGAGCAGTGATCATCAGATTTTTGTGGGGTGAAAGGAAACATTTTAAAGACGCACTGAAGACATACAAGAAAACAAATAGCCATCACAAGCCACGAGGTAGTGCCCATTGACTAGTTTCATTGGCATCAGAACCTTCACTAACCAGTAGCCTGCTTTGAAGAGAAGACCAGAAAAAACAGAGGAAAGGAAGTAAATAAACGTTGTCATTGGTAGCTTTTTCACATAGAAACCTCTGTGTTTTAATAACTCATCTGTGCCCCCATAAAGATCATCCTTAGACTGAGGGGCTGTCATCACTGACAGCTTTGAGGGGCTTACCTTTTCAAATGAGCATGGGATGAAAAAGATTAGGTTGCTATCACAGTCTGAAATTTGAATTGGTCTTATCATTGTAGAAAGACACATTGGCACATACCAGGAGGGGATTTGACTCTAGACTTAGGCGTCCTTCTCTCTCCCTCCTTTATTGACACCACCTGTCTTTAGTCTTCCTGTACTGAATGTAGCAAGACTAGACTTTTTAGATGTCAGTGTACCAGACTACATTTTGAAGAGCGATGGGGAAAATTGTGAGTCCAGAGGTTGATGTTTGTGTGGTGCCATGTAAAACTGTTTGAAATAGGTGCTACAGGGATGGCTTTGGGACATCTGGTTACATATGACAAGATCAAAATCACAGAGGTATTGAACATAATATATAAACACAGAGCAAAATCCCCAAACTCCTTTGTGCCTTAATTACATTAATAAAGTATGTGTTCATGCTAATAAGGGACAATTTGATATTTGAAAATTATTTGGGTTCAGAACTTCGAGTCTGAATCCCTTTTATATCTGCCCACCTCTTCATAACCATAAAACAAAATTTTGACCCCTTGTCTAATAGGACAGCACATTCCTGCTAGCCTCACATAGCTTTATTTGCTTGCAGTTCTTATTAAGAATGGAAGTAGGCAGGAGAAAAGTGGTGTTACTACACCAGTTTTATGCTACTTGTCTTGGATTTGCCTGCTTTTTATGCTGACATCCAAGTAGAGGACTGAAGGAGCAAGACATTGTGGCTTTAAATTTGAGAGTTTCATTTTCAAATATATGACCATAGAAAACAGACTAAACTGATATCCTAATTGATATATATTTGTGTGTCTGTATGTGTTTGTATAGATTGTACCCATTTTCATTTGTTTTAGGATTATAGACCATCGGAAACTATGAATCCCGGGTTGGAGGCCATTCCATCATATTTGCAACACATCCATACACCTCGTGACAATTTAACATCACCACTCAGATGACTAGCATGTATTTGGATTATGGGAAGAAACCAGTAACCCGGGCAAAAGCTCTTCTAAGTACAGGAGGACATGCAGATTCTGTGAAGGTGACTCCCCACACAAGAAACAAATTAAAACCGTAACCTTCATGTTATTAGATGCGTTTCTGTGGGTGATGTTTGCATATGTTTAACTACACCTTGTAAGAGACTGGTGTCATATCCAGGACCCATTCCCGTCTTTTAAGACTGCTTGTCAGGATCAACTTTGATCACCTCTAATGTGTATGTATACATGCATACACACACTTCTTTCCTAAATGTGTTAGTTTGCACTTTGCCTAGTATTATAAATGTGTCAGTTTGCACTCTGCCTAGTATTATAAATGTGTCAGTTTGCACTCTGCCTAATATTGTTTATCTCATCAGCCCAGTCATTATTATATGTACCAACAGTTTTCCATGGTATGTCAATTGCACACATGCAGTCAGTAAGTCTAGATTCACTACTAATAATGGTACACAATCTTCAAGCATTTGATATGAGGAGCACGGGCCACCACCAGTATTATCAGGTTGCTACAGCAAATCATTAATGGCTTACTCGTTTAAGGAATTCATATTCAGGGACAAACAAAGAATTCTAAAAGAAAAGGGTAATCAAAACCACTTACCACAGAATTCAGAGATTTTTAACCAGCTTCTATGAGAAAATCACACAAACAGTATGCAACAAAATAAAAACCCACTGAGCTAACCTTACACAAGTGGAAGTAATTCATAAAGTCGTCACTGTGACCTGCTGCACCACTTGTGCTAGTCACACTAAAATGCTTTGTTTCCTCTCCATCCCGATCGCTTCCATTTGCATCTTATTATGAAACTAAAAATCGGAGGTTAAAATAAGTAAATAAATCTCCTGTAACTAAGCAGTTGCACAATGACAACACAGTATTGCTCTGGATTGGGCCACTCTTGTCTACAGTCTGTGGGAATTTATAGTTGACTAGACCCCTTGGGATGGCAAGGATGTGCCTGTCTGCAGTCTATCCCTTTCTAACAACAAACAGTAAAAATCAGAGATAAAACAGCAAAATATAAATCAAAATAAATATTTCTGTCAACTAGTTGTCCCTTTCTCCCTACAAACAGTGGAAATTGGAGGTAAAAATAAATCTTCTCTTACCAATCAATTTCACAGTCAGTCACAAACCAACTCTGGATTGTTTCAGTTAAGCTCTAAGGTATGTTTGTGGCTATTTATAGCAGGTAGGAAATGATGGCACTCAGTCATTGGTCATTGGCGTGTCTTATAAGTCTGCGTTTTTTTGCTTCATAGGAAAATGGACACATCCCCTCAAACAACACAGTCATTTTCTACAGTGGGTCTGAAAGACTGAGAGGCATTGAAACCCATCACTGTGGGTGTGCTGATGAAACCATGTTTCAGTAACTATGCAGATATTTTTATTTTCAAGAGGCAGGGGGCCTATAAGGAGTGCAACTTCTTATTTTGGCTTCTAGATTTGAACAGTGTTACCTTTATATAGTCTTGATTTGGTTTCACTTGAGAGCAATTTGCAGAGACTGAACTTGCTTAAGAAGACACTATAGCGAAAAATAGCTGTGGTCAGTATATAAAAGCCATGATAAGAAGGTGCATGTAATCCCTTGCAAAGCAGGTAGAGCTGGTAATTATCTTGTCCCAGGCTGATCGATATATTGGACCTCCTTAGAATGACCCTAATAACTAGATCAATGGTTGTATTATAGCATAATTCTTTCTCATGATAATTTGCTCTCAAGTCTAGTTTCATACCAACCTCAAGCCCATATTCAGAGAACTCCATCATGCCCCTGTTCATATGATCCAGTGAAGTGTGTCTCAAGTCCTTCACTCCCACATGCACAATAACCAAGTTGTAGGAGTGCCATGGGTGAAGGGACTTGAGGGCTCTGGTGACATGTTCGATTCTGATAGTTGAAAGATCGCATGTAGGCACCATATCCTTACTGAGCTTAGCAAGTGAGCAGTGCATCTTTGTGTCAGCTCATCTACTGTGGAGTCACCTGTGACTGAGACATTACTGTTTTGATGAGTCTATAGATGGGGTTTGCGTATAAGTGTGACGCTGAATATCTTGTATGAGCAACTTGCATCTCAAAGGCATTTGGAATTTTTCGGCAGGGTTTCATAAGCACCTCAGTATAAGATGGTTTATTTGCCGATTTAGGTCAAAGTGAGCATGGTTGTGTGAGGGGTGTGTCAGTACAGACAACTTGGTGGGTTCTGCCAGCAAGTTTTGTTGAGATGCTAGGCTCCAAGGTTAGGATATGCTTTCACCACCCTTGTATATGTTCATGTAAAAGAAGAAGTAAAACAGTTGTCAGTAAGCAGTTGTTTCATCATCTCAGAGTGCCTAGTGTTATCAGGCTTGGGTACACATGGTGTGAGAAGCTGCAACCTCATGGTTCATTGTGCCAGGTGTGTAATTAATACACTTATGAGGTTTGCTGTAAGGAAGGAATGTTTATATTGGTTGTAAATTAGGAGAGGAGTTCAGTGAAAATAAAGGAGCAACAAGTGAAGAAAGGGTAGAGATGAAGCAGGGTAGTACAGTTTACAAAGCAGCAGGTACACATGCTATAAAGTGGTCGAGCAGGTCCAACTTGATTAACACAACTAGAGAATTGCAGATTAAGTCAGGCTTGATTTTCACAATTCAATTTCAAGTCTGGCTTGACTTGCACAACAAGGGAGTTGCAACACAATAAGTAGCAGAAATAAAGAAATTACAGTTCATAGGTTCATAGGTTGTTACTAGGCTATCTGCCCTAGGGCATTTATAAGCCTAGCCAGAGTGTGTTTGGCTTTCGCCACCCATTTTAAATGAATTTTGCTATATCCTTTTTCGAGGTTAGTATACTGTGCCTCTGTCTAACAGTGACACAGAAGTGATACCCGGGGTAAACCTACTATCTCCCATCCACTCATCAAGATTCCTCTTGAAGAGAGTCAATGAGGGACTCTGCCTAACCTGGACTGGGATTTTATTCCAGAGTGAAGGAAGCCTCTAGGTTATGAATCTGTCCCTCCAGCATGTCCTATTTATTTCAGTGTTGAGGTTCAAGTCTCGAGCGTGAGCTCGATGGGATTTGGATTTTCTGAGGTGCAGCATGTCCATTAATTCCGGGTTGGACATGGCTTTATACGTCAGGCACAGATCGCCTCTGAGCAGGCGGTATGCCACTGAGTAGAGCTGGAGTTTCTTTAACCGGGCAGCATATGGCATCTGTTTGAGCCCTTTGATCCTCTTGGTGAGGTACTTGTGGGGTCTTTCCAGTTGCTGCAGGTGTCTGGTAAGGTACATCCCAAAAGGGGCATTGTACTCAATTATGGGCCTGATGAGGGATGAGTAAAGAGGCACGATGACCTCCTGTGATCTAGATGTGAATCCCTTCATGATTAGGTGGGCTATATAAAATGTTTTTCTAACCACTTTGGCCACGTGGTTGTCAAATGAGAGATTGCTATCAACTTGGGTCCCCAGGTCCCTAATTACTTATTCCGTACTTAATGGATTTGTGGGCACTTTGTTTTTGCCAAAGGGGATGACTATACACTTTTTGGCGTTTTAGCTTGAGGCCATGGCTCTGGCACCAGTTGTCTGTTTCTATGAGGCCCTTTTGTAGGATGCTTGTGTCGGCTGGAGAGTCGATTATGGCGCCCAGTTTGCAGTCATCTGCGAACTTGGTAAGCCACAGTCCTTCCGTGTTAGCCTGTACCTCCGAGAAATATATACCGAACAAGAGAGGTCTCAGGACTGAGCCTTGTGGGACGCCACTTGTAACTGGTTTGGAATCTGACATGGCTCCAGCAATTCTAACCATGTGGGTTCTGTCCTTGAGCCAGTTTGCAACCCATCTAGTGACATAGGGGTTTATATTTAAGCTGGTGAGCTTATCTATAATGCCCGAGTGGGTATTGTATCGAAGGCTTTTGCAAGGTTCAGGTAGGCTGTGTGGACCACCTTCCCCTCGTCAATGGTCTTGGTGACTGTTTCAAAGAAATCAACCAGGTTTAAGAGGCAGGATCTGCCCTTAACAAAGCCGAACTGGGTAGGATCCAGTGTCTGTAGGTCCCCAATATCTTTATTTATGAGGTCCATGATGATCCTTTCCATAGCTTTGCAGACCAAGCTAGTCAAGCTTATGGGGCGATAGTTTCCAGGATCCGTTGAGGCACCACCTTTGTGGAGAGGGACCACTGTTGCTGTATGCCACTCTTTGGGTACATATCCTGTAGTAAGGCTGAGATTGAACAGTAGTTTTATGTTTGGGTTTAGTTCTTCTTGGAGTTCATGTAGGACGCAGCCCGGGACACCGTCTGGTCCCATTGATGCTGTGTTTTTTGCTTTGGAGAGGGCGGCTCTTACCTGAGCATCTGAGATGTCAGGGGGGCAGCACTCTGCTGGGATAGATATTTGCCCTTTTGGTGGGGAAGGGGGGGAGAAGTTTGCGCTGAACCTGTCAGCTAGGATGTTCTCAATGTCTGTGGGTTCAGTGTATTTTTTGTCATTTTGGACTAATTCTGAGCATATCTGGGAATTCCCACCCAGGTTCCTAACATAACTAAAGAAAGCCTTGTGATTATCCTTAGTGTCCTGTGCAATTTTTCTCTCGAAGCTGGCCTTAGACGATTTTATGAGTGCCTGTAGTTTTTTGCTAATACTGATCAGAGATGCCTTCCCTTTTTGG
Organism: Protopterus annectens; assembly: GCF_019279795.1. Classification (NCBI taxonomy): domain Eukaryota; kingdom Metazoa; phylum Chordata; order Ceratodontiformes; family Protopteridae; genus Protopterus; species Protopterus annectens. Next base: position 1,775,010,244 of record NC_056743.1, read on the forward strand.
GATTTTGCTCTATCATGTAGTAGCTTCCTCCTTCTGTTGTATAGTTGTTTATGGCTGGGGTCCACCAGACAGAACGCCTAACTTTGGAGGATTGGGTCTTGGATTTATTTGGGATTGCATGATCCATGCATTCCTGAAGGTGTTCATAGAATGCGTTTATAAAGGATTCTGCGGTCTGGGCCGTATTTTACACAGGCCCGGGGGCTTTGAAGGATTCCACCTCGGTTTTGAGGAGTGTGAAATTTGCTTTAGAGAAGTTTTTCACTGTGGTTTTCTGGGCAGGGGCTGGGGTCGGGATGTGAATATCTAGTGAGATTAGTTTATGGTCTGATCTTACCAGTGAGGGATACACTTCTGGTCTGGAGCATAGAGTCCCCATGTTGGTGATGATCAGGTCCAGTATGTTTTCCCCTCTTGTGGGAGTGGCAACAAGTTGTTCCATAGCATTTGAGTTTATAAATTCTAGGAACCTTCGGGCTACGGTGTTGGAGCTAGAGTAATGCTCCCAGTCTATGTTAGGGTAGTTGAAGTTGCCCAATATAATGGTGTTTGGAGAGACCTTCATATTTTCCAGTGTTCTCAGGAAGGCCGAGTGGGGTTCCTGGGTTTGGGAGGATGGTCTGTAGCAGGCTATAAACTGGAAGGCAGTTTTACCCACTGTTAGTTGCACATGGATAGTCTCTGATGCTTCGTGCTGTGCTACCAACCTGGAGGTGTGGGTATCTTTGACGAATATTGATACTCCCCCTCCTTTTGTGGTTCGGTCCACATTTTGGGGCTGAAAAACATGGTATGAGGTATAACCTGGTAGTGCTGGGGTGCTCTCGGGAGCCTTGAACCAGGTTTCTGTTACTGCACAGATATCGATGTTCTGCATGCTAAGGAGAGCTTCGAGTGCATGCATCTTGAGGTTTAGAATTCTGGCGTTGAGTAGCATTACTCTTAGTTTCTTATCCCTTGTGATACCTATGGAGGTGGGTTTGTCTTTTGAGCCTTGCCTAAAAAAGGCACTATGGGGGTGGCAAGAGCCTTTGCCAATATCCGAAAGCCCAGGGGTGACAGGTGCAAGCCGTCCCTAGCGAAGCATCATGGCTTGTCGAGCATGTCATCCCAGGCAGACAGGCATTGGATCCCCTTTGAATGACACCAATACTTAAGCCAGTTGTTGAAATTGATCATCTTGTCTTCATATTGTGGCATCATTCTTGGTGAGGGTAAGATGCTACTCAAGGTCAGGGTCATACCGGCCTGGGCTACATTCTCAGATAGCTCCTCTATGTCTCTTTTCATGTAGTCCAGGGAGGTACATCTCAGGTCATTCACACCAGCATGGACAATGACTGAGTCATATTTGTACTTGCCTTGGAGTGACTTGAGTGCTTGTGTTATGTGGCGGATCCTAGCGCCCGACAGGCAGCTCACCGTGACCTTCTCCTTGTTCAGCCTGGTGAGCGGGACGTCATTGTGCCTGACGATAGAGTCAACTATTACAAGTGTATCAGGTGTGTTGTTTAGCCTTAAGGGCTGTGACTGTTCGGCACACTGGCTTTGTGAGCTATGTGTTGCACGTGTTTTGTTTCAGTTTCTGCAAAAGATTTAAAAATAATATAGTAACTAAGTAATTTGGCGTGGTTTCCACAGTGACTAAGCAGTCTGGCATGTTTCGACAACAGTATAGAGTTGTACTGCAGTGAAGGGCACTTTGATGAGGTTTTTCAGAACAAAGTGAACAGTGAATGTGAGGAAGGTAAAGAATACAGAGTTCTGAACGCCATTTCTGCTATTGTAAAGCAGAAAATAAAATAAAGGCAGACTGCCTGCAACGGGCACAAGTACAAGTGAGTAAAGAAGGGAAACTGAAGAAACTTATTTTGAAATATCATTTGCAGAGGGAGGGAGGGCACCATATATAAAGAAAATAAACTGAAAAGGTGGTAGCCACCCACCTAAAAGAAATGAGAAGACTTGAGGGCTTGTGCAGATGGCAGAGGCAATAAAGTGGAAGTTGATATGCATGTAGAACTGCCCTTTGTAATAGTAGACACAGAAGAATCTGCAGGGCAGTGTTTTTGGTATGGCAGATACTTCCACCTTCGAGCAAGCAAAAGAAGAAGATAATCCTGAGTTATTGGACTTGTAAGTAAGCCACATTAAATTTAAAGTGACAAAATGGGAAGATGATACTTTAAGAAGGAATAGAGAAAATGTAACCAAAGTTGGAGGGGTAGATGGTGACAAAGATGTTCCTACTATTTGTTACCCCTGGTTTGAATTAAACAATAATATTTTATATAAAGTAAATAAAAATGAAGAAATTCTTTAGGTGGCACTTCTGTTCCAGAATTTGTTGTTGGGGTCCTTACTGAAGTGTCCTTCTTCCTCTGCCTGTTTTTGCCAAAACCTTTTAGGACAGTATAATAAAACTAGCCCATAGTCACATGTTGGATGGCTGTCTTTGGATAGACAAGAGTTCTAGACAGATTTTACTGGCCAGGTGTAATGAAAGAACAACAACATTTCCGTGCTTGTCCAAAATACTACAAAACCGCAATCTGTCATGGATTTCAGACTTATCCCAGTGCCTATCACAGTGGTTCCATTGCACATATTGCTATGGTTATCATGGGGCTGCTAGGAAATTTTAGCAGTGGGTATTAGTCTGTTACTACCAATATGTACTATGCTACCAGAAGTCCAGAAGCAGTGCCATTGCACAGAGTTAATGCCAAGGCTTTTGCTACAGAACTGGTTCTGTTATTTTCCAGACTGGGTATCCATAAAGACATGATTGCTGACCAAGGCACTTTGATTATGTCCGAAGCACTGAATCAGTTATGCCAGTGTTTTAAAATCAAACCGTTGAAGACCTCAGTCTTACATCCAAAGACTGATGGATTAGTACAGAGTTAATAAAACACTGAAGCCCATGCTAAGAACCATTATTGACACAGATTGGAAATGGGACCAGTTGTTATCCTACTTACTGTTTTTGCTGTAAGACTGGTGCCAGAAGCTTCAGCTGGGCTTAGCCCATTTGAAACGTTGTACTGCAGGCATGTAAACCAGGGAGGAAAAGAGGACACCATTTAAAAGTGTGATAAAACACTACGTTAATTTGCAGAACAGGCTCAACTTGATTATCCCAAAATAAAAGAAGCGTATACAGCTAGCCCAAGAGATACAACATTGAATGTATACCATAAATGCTTGACTTACAGAATTTAACCCAAGACATCAAGTAGTAGTGCTAGTTCCTCCACGGTGGTAAGGGCCATTTGAGATGATTGAAAACATACATGCATTTAAGTACAAGATTAGACAGCCAGGAATGAGAAAGCTACAGCAAATCTGTCACAGTAATATACTAAAGCCATAGAGCAGTAGAACTTTTATGCAGCAAACTTGACAGCACCTGGAGGTGTAGAGTATGGTAGCCTGGTTGGTTTTGTTGAGTATGGTGGGTGAGGCATGGCCTACAGCCAGAACATTTTGGCAATAGCTGAATTATTGGAAGCTTGTGTGGACTCTGAAAAAACTAACTAATGAAGGTTCTGTTTGTAAGCCAAAGACCAGTGTTTGTTTTGCTTATTTGAAATTCAAAAGCCAAGAAGGGTGGCTATACATCATATATGTTTTGCATTTTATAACTGGGTGTCTGAAGATGATTATGGAAGTAATCCAACAGTGTATACAACGATGCAAACACATAGAAGGACCATAAAAATAAACTTCAAGCACATTTATTAAAACGAACCCAGTGCACAGAACAGGTAAGCGCTTTCACAGTTAACTTCATCAGACCAAAATATTACACACAGGTGTTGTATTTAAACAGGTCTACTTGATAAGGCCGACAACCCATATGATCGACAACCAAATGAACGACACCAGAAGAACGAAAATCCAAATACCCGACAGCTGTAAACACCGACACTCACATCACCGATAAGCATAACACCGTCAAATCAGTGCAGACTATGGCAGCAACGTTACTGACTGCAGCTAAGCACTCATTATGGTTTCCGTAATTAGTCCCGTAACAATATACAAGTATGATTCAAAGAACGGCAGTTCCAACATTATCTGCACGTTATTCATAGCTTGCGAACAGTTCACCCTAAAAAGCAGAACATCAGCCGTCAATGATGCAGTATATTTACGTTCCCAATCAGATACGCTACTAGTGCACCAGCTAGAAATTCACTGCAAAACACCCGTGATTCCATCACCAATGTAGATCACTTCAAAAGCACATTATAATATAAACATATGGACCGCAATTGTAACAACAAATTGCATGAATGCATGACTCTGTTACAGAATCCAAAGTGTATTTTGCCTACATTTTCAAAAGCTTTGCAATAGCTTTCACAAACTCCATGCTTGAATACTGTTCCCTACTTGATAACACACTTTGGAATTGCTGGTGTCTGACAATTAGCTTCCTTTTCTTCAGAGAAGGTACGTACCCTGTGGACATCCTGATTCTGAGCTCATCCACTCGATTTTGCTGAAAATGGTGACGGCTCTTCCTTTACAACTATCAGTGCTTTTATATTTACATCCCCAGTACCTCTTGCTGTTTCGAGTCCTTTCAAGATGGTAGAGGTGACAGTCTATCACTAAGATTTCCTTTCCCTTTTGTGACTTTACTGTGTTATACATGCTTCCTAGAACTCCCGGGGCAACTACTTCCAATTCCGCCATGTTCTCTTCGGTGCATAGCACACTAGAGGGCTGGTGACGTTTACTTTTATTCAGGTGTAATTGCTATGATCAGTTATGTTTAACTGACTTCAGAGGTTTCCTGTTTTGTGTATAATTTAGGTACAGACTTGAGGAGTACTTGTTTTGATTTCGTACATAGTTGACACAGTGATTTCATGGGTATTTTGTGTACTGTCAGTTTTACGATACGTCGGGTTTGTAAACTGTCGAATATATGACTTTTCGTCTTTTTCGTTTTGATTATTTTGTTGTCGGTCTTCTGACATTTCGAGCTTATCAGATAGACCCATTTAAGCTTGGTTATGGGGTGCTTTGTTGTATACACTTTTAGATTATTTTATTTAGCTTCTTCTCATTCAACGAGGCATTTATCCTTTGGAGTGTTGTTTGTGGAAGTAATGTTTATAATAGTATTATGAAGAGTCCATGTAAATAACTTCAAAAGTTACAAAATTAAATTGGAAAATAAATAAGGCCTCCCATACCATCTTTGTGTAATATATTACTATAATGGGCCTGTACATCCAGAGGTCGCCACAGTGGAACTCTGGTCTGCTAATGATTGGCAGTGGATTTTTACGGTGCCAAGTTGCCAGCCCAACGCCCAACCTTCAAACAAGGCGCACCCATTCACACACACACCTAACTGCATGTCTTTAAACATCACTCGACTGTGGGGAGGACATGCAGACTCCACACAGAAGGTGCTCCAGCCGAGAATCGAACGGGAGAACCTCTTGCTGTGAGGCAACAATGCTAACTGCTGCACCACTGCGGCATGGGCCTATACATCCAAGGAATCCCATAAATAATCCTTCTGTTACTGTACCAATTCATAACATTTTGAAGCAGGTGTGACAAATCCCTAATATAAGAGAGGGTCTGCATAGCATTAGAATGGAGAAGATCATTATTAAATACTTTTTTCTAAATCTACTAATAAAATATCACACATGGAAACTATGGGCCTAACAGATTTTTGTTTTTCTTTCTCATTTTTGTAGATCTTGAGTAATCCATAAAAGGTGAATTTATCAAATTCTTGTGGTGCAGTTGTTCAAACTGTTCCTTTGTAGAAATATTCATATTGAGACTTTTTAAGTAACTCAGCATATTTATTTTTAAATCTTTCTCTTGGATTACATGACAGAATTCCATATGAATATATGAACAGTACTAGGCAAACAATTACAGGGTCTAGTAGTTAGTTAATCATATACACTTTTAAGAAGATGCATTGAAAAGTTTTTCCCACTGTTTTCAAGATCTTAATAATGTTTATCTCCCACACCAAACAGGGCCATACATGACAATCCTTGTGTGATCCAGCAATCAGAACTTGCCTTAAATGTAGCCAAAGAAGTTTTTGTTTGACTTGTAGTGGTTACTTATTCCATATGCTGGGAATATGTTGAGTTTGGAGTGTATCCAAACAGCAATTCTTGTATATTTGTTGGTGTAGATTTAGGTACCTAATATGGGTGTTTGCAGAGGGGAGCGGCCAACATGCTACTGAGTACGAGAAGAGTTATGCTAATCTGACAGGATAGCCGGATGAATTAAGGCCTTTTGTTATCTTGGTTCGAAACCTTTGGAGCCTTTCTAGTTTACTGATTTGCTTGAATTTGCATTTATTTGATGATTAGTCTGATAAGGGAAGAGTACAGCTGAAGGATTGCTTTTTGGTTCTTGAAGATATTCCCTTGAAGGTTAACTGGGCCAGATAGAAGGATCTCCTGACTGTGATCGAAGCATGAGGATGGAATGAGAGAGAGCTATAGTTGTCCATGTAAGTACCCAGGTCTCTTACGACCATATCTCTCTGAAGAGGAGTACCATTTATAACATATGAGGTGTAGGCAGCTTTTTTGCTGAACCTCACTATGCTGGACTTTTTGTTTTGTATTTAACTTGAGATAATTTTCAGTACACCCTATTCCATCCCTTGCTAGAGCCGATTAGTATTGGTGAATTCCTCAGCAAACTTGTCCAACCATATCTCTGAGACATTGGCTTGGATGTCTGCAGACTAAATTGCATACAGGAGAGGGTCCACCACTTATCCCTGTGGTACTTCACTGGTTACAATATTATGTCCATCCTGTGTCCCAAAACCTTAGAATCCATTCCCAAACAAAACACACTGTCACTCTGCACCATGAGAAAACAACTGCAAGCAAACCTCTCTGTGCAAGTAAAATATTGATGCTTCAGAAAAGGAAGTGAAACACTCTATTCACTTTGAATCCAGTCCTAACACTAAAACTTCTGCTATGAGTTCCATCTCTACATGTGTATGCTACATGTTACACCCAGTGGCTCAAACAATTGCATTCCTGGGTATCCACACTCCTGTTACATTTATTGATGTATAAGAAAATTTATACCTTAACAAATATTTATACCTTCTTCCATCCATGAATGTACTCCTGTGTTGAATTGCCCTTTTATATATTCCTGTATCTTTTCAATTGTTGAATTGTATATATCATTTCTGTTTATAAATGCACAGAGCTGAGCCTGAAAATGGTCCACCATGGTTAGTGGTCTACCCCACTTAACAAATGAATGAATGAATGAATGAAGGAATAAAAATTGGTTAAAGTATGTATTCATGTAGGTAAGTAAATAAGTGTTCAGATAGGGTACCAGCTGCCATTTTGCAATGCAGTGGATAACATAGGCGTTTGCATTAAACTTTTGCAATATTTAGGTAATACTAGTATGGGGGCATAATGTCAAAAGCCTTGGCTAGGTTGAGATAAGTAGAGTGCCGTAAGTGACTACTGTCCACTACCTCTGTAACCTTTTCAAAGTAACCACTTGGTTCAGAAGACTGGACCTGCCTGTCACAAAATTTGTTTGGGTTGTAGATTAGTAAAGTTGCCTTTGTCCACATAAATGAGTTCTGCTATGGTATGGGTTTGCATATAAGGGTGTTGCAGTTGATGGAACTATAATTATCTGGGTCTGTAGACTGCTGCCTTTGATAGGGGAGTCGCAATGGCTATTTTGCAAGCAACAGGCACAATCCCTGTGGAGAGGCTGGGACTGAACAGTTTAAATAGAGACTCTAGTAGTACATGCTTGGCATTGATGAGAATGAGCCTGACATGTTGTCTGGTCCCATTTGACATGGATCTTAAGACTTGTTCCAAAGTAATTTTAGGAGAAACTAAATTTTCAGGAGGCAACAGTGGTGGGGAAAAATTAACACTGAAGTTGACTGCTAATATATTTGCTATATCATCCTGATTAGAATGTGTTACATTATTATGGATGTGCTTATTGGATTGTTGGACGTTATTCCTTAATTTCTTGACATAACTAAATTAGGATTTGTAGTTTCCTTTCATATATGTAGCAATCTTAAGCTCATACTAAAAATATACTTAAAATCTTACAAGGAAAGATACTCTACCAGTTTTAGTGTTGATCACAATGAAGATATCGTAAAATGTGACCCATTGGCAAATGTATTTATTTATTTATTGTGTAGATTTCTTAGCTGGATCAGTTCTCGATGTAATTAAATTGGCCATAAGTCAGCATAATGGTAACCTGCTATAATCCATGTAGAAATGCCAAACAAATGGAAAAAAAAAATCAACAACAAAAAAAAAAGCAACGCAAGCGAAGGGCAGGCATTTCAATGCTGTGTAAACCCTTTATTCCATGGGAGACCTGGCACTTTGAAAATGAAACAAACTCTTCTGAAGGTAAACCACATATAAAAATTCCCCACCTTAATCTAGAATTACTAAAAACCTACTATTTAAGTAATGTGAATGTCGGTGAAATCAAGGCCTGACGAGGCAAATCTTTAACCCCATAAGGGCTGTAGTACCATATTTTAAAACTTAAAGAACTTGAAGATTAAGCATATGCATGCATATACTTTCCCAGAAAACCACAGTGAAAAACTTCTCTAAAGCAAATTTCACACTCCTCAAAACCGAGGTGGAATCATTCAAAGCCCCCTGGGCCTGTGGAAAATACGGCCCAGACCGCAGAATCCTTTATAAACGCATTCTATGAACACCTTCAGGAATGCATGGATCATGCAATCCCAAATAAAACCAAGTCCCAGTCCTCCAAAGGCAGACGTCCTGTCTGGTGGACCCCAGCCATAAGCAAACTACACAATAGAAGGAGGAAGCTACTACATGATAGAGCAAAATCCCAAAAAGGGAAGGCATCTCTGATCAGTATTAGCAAAAAACTACGGACACTCATAAAATCGTCTAAGGCCAGCTTCGAGAGAAAAATTGCACAGGACACTAAGGATAATCACAAGGCTTTCTTTAGTTATGTTAGGAACCTGGGTGGGAATTCCCAGATATGCTCAGAATTAGTCCAAAATGACAAAAAATACACCAAACCCACAGACATTGCCAACATCCTAGCTGACAGGTTCAGTGCAAACTCCCCACCAAAAGGGCAAATATCTATCCCAGCAGAGTGCTGCCCCTGACATCTCAGATGCTCAGGTAAGAGCCGCCTCTCCAAAGCAAAAAATACAGCATCAATGGGACCAGACTGTGTCCCGGGCTGCGTCCTACATGAACTCCAAGAAGAGCTAAACCCAAACATAAAACTACTGTTCAATCTCTGCCTTACTACAGGATATGTACCCAAAGAGTGGCGTACAGCAACAGTGGTCCCTCTCCACAAAGGTGGTGCCTCAATGGATCCTGGAAACTATCGCCCCATAAGCCTAACTAGCTTGGTCTGCAAAGCTATGGAAAGGATCATCATGGACCTCATAAATAAAGATATTGGGGACCTGCAGACACTGGATCCTACCCAGTTCGGCTTTGTTAAGGGCAGATCCTGCCTCTTAAACCTGGTTGATTTCTTTGAAACAGTCACCAAGGCCATTGACGAGGGGAAGGTGGTTTACACAGCCTACCTGGACCTCGCAAAAGCCTTCGATACAATACCCCACTTGGGCATTATAGATAAGCTCACCAGCTCAAATATAAACCCCTATGTCACTAGATGGGTTGCAAACTGGCTCAAGGACAGAACCCACATGGTTAGAATTGCTGGAGCCATGTCAGACTCCAAACCAGTTACAAGTGGCGTCCCACAAGGCTCAGTCCTGGGACCTCTCTTGTTCGGTATATATTTCTCAGAGGTACAGGCCAACACGGAAGGACTGTGGCTGACCAAGTTCGCAGATGACTGCAAACTAGGCGCCATAATCGACTCTCCAGCCGACACAAGCATCCTCCAAAAGGGCCTCATAGAAACAGACAACTGGTGCCAGAGCCATGGCCTCAAGCTAAATGCCAAAAAGTGTATAGTCATCCCCTTTGGCAAAAACAAAGTGCCCACAAATTACCACATAGGTGGTAATCATTAAGTACGGAAAAAGTAATTAGGGACCTCTGGGGGCCCAAGTTGATAGCAATTTCTCATTTGAAAACCACGTGGCCAAAGTGGTTAGAAAAACATTTTATATAGCCCAACCTATTCATGAAGGAATTCACATCTAGATCAGGGGAGGTCATCGTGCCTCTTTACTCATCCCTCATCAGGCCCATAATTGAGTACAATGCCCCTTTTGGGATGTACCTTACCAGACACCTGCAGCAACTGGAAAGACCCCAAAAGTAGCTCACCAAGAGGATCAAAGGGCTCAAACAGATGCCATATGCTGCCCGGTTAAAGAAACTCCAGCTCTACTCAGTGGCATACCGCCTGCTCAGAGGTGATCTGTGCCTGACATATAAAGCCATGTCCAACCCGGAATTAATGGACATGCTGCACCTCAGAAAATCCAAATCCCATCGAGCTACGTGTTCGAGAGACTTGAACCTCAGCACTGAAATAAATAGGACATGCTGGAGGGACAGATTCATAACCCAGAGGCTCCCTTCACTCTGGAATAAAATCCCAGTCCAGGTTAGGCAGAGTCCCTCATTGACTCTCTTCAAGAGGAATCTTGATGAGTGGACGGGAGATCGTAGGTTTACCCCGGGTATCACTTCTGTGTCACTGTTAGACAGAGGCACAGTATACTAACCTCGAAAAAGGGCGTAGCAAAATTCATTTAAAATGGGTGGCGAAAGCCAAACATACTCTGGCTAGGTTTATAAATGCCCTAGGGCAGATAGCCTAGTATGAACCTATAAAAAGCTTCTAGTTTTGCGTAACTATATCAGAGATGTTTATGGCTGTTGATGAAGGTAAGACTGAATGAAAACGGATTGCTTTCCATTTGTCATTCATTTTATTTTTGGTCGGATGTTTTATTTGTCAGAGAACATATATGTGGGCATCATTCGCCCTCGTATATGGTAATTTCTTTGTGTTAATTAAATAATTAGTATGTTTTTCTGTTTGAGATTTGGAATTTTTCTATGTTACTGAATCGTAGAAGAGTTTAACTCAGTTGCCTTGTATCTTTTGGAGTAAACGATTTGCACTGCATTTTCTGTGATGTACATGTTTGAAATATACATGTAACCTAGTTTTTCTTCCTAGATTTGTTCCAGGTTGGATCTGCAAACAGCCATGATTTTTATTTTTTTTAACTTGCATTGTGGTTAGCACACTATTCACGAAGACTACCAAAGTCAATTCAATTATTAGTATGTCGATTGTGTACAGAATGGTAACTGCATCTACTATCTCTAAGAGGTTTATTTTTTCATATTGACTAGGGCAGAAGCTTATGTGTAGATCCGTGATGGAATTATATTTTTGGTTCCCCTTTCACAGAGTGACAGTCCAATGCATTAACCTTGTACGGTTTGGGTTCCTGTTGATTCGCTGAAGATAGGTTCACCTTATATTTCACCTCCTCCAAAAATGTGCAAGTTTTGTGTAGTGATAAAAGCATCTTGGTATGTAATTTAAATGGGGAAACTAGTATTAATATAAATTTATGTAATATGATAAAAATATCAAGGATAAAAGAGTAAGCAAATGTAGTATATAAAATAAACTAGGTTCAGCCTTAGGTGAAACAGCATTTTAGACAAAGTGCTGAGTTCCACCTTATGAAACAGATCTGTAGACAAAGGGCTGAGTGCCACCCCTTCCAAACAATACTTACATTTTTCATGGTTTTGCTTCCCCACCCATTATTTTTGGAATTGTGCACAAATCCCCTCCCACAGGGTAGACACTATCCCTGGGGAACAAACCTACAGTGCCTGCTGTAAGCTGATTAGTCACTTGCAAAATCAACAGCTGCTATCAAAGTACTCCTGTAATGTGTTGAAGGTAGTTTCTTTCCAAGATGGTCACTGCAGTTTGAGCACTCGCCTGCCCTCTCAAACTTCTCACTTTACCACAGTGGACATGAGTTGACTGGACAGTTCGTTTGCTTTGGCCTTCCATTAGGTTGCACTGTAATATCGATATTCACTTTTGATTCCCCTTGGAGGTTCTTCCCTTTTAGTTTTTGCCTAAATATTGCAGAAAACTATGATACTGTATTTGTAGCACCTTAGTGTAATTATTAAACAGGAACATTTAGAAATCTATAGCATCGACTCTACTGATGAGGGAGTAATGTTGCTTACATTGACCGGGGTTGCTTTTTGCCCCACAGTATGTCACATTTCAGTAAGAAATATCCTACTTTGGTTATATAAGAAGGTGTTAATCCTAATGAGTCATTCTAAACAAATTATTTAACAAATCCTGCATGTTTGGGTTTCCCCTGAAGAGATGTATGAACTGGTTAGATGAGAGTTTTGTTTCCTAGTGTTGTAGGTTGATGGCAAGTGACAGTGAGTGTGATGAGTTCTTGAATTTGATTCAGAATTGCACAGTTCTTGGACAAGCACATGACTGGCAGTTCAGAGTCATAACTTGTGTTGGAAGGAGTTGCAAAGGTAGGCAGACCACTTAAATGGCACGATAACAGAAGGTTTGTGATTCAGACCTGTCATTCATACAGTTTACACAGGTACATATAAACTAGTGTAGCAAACTGGAACATTTTATTGTACACATGAGGTCAGAGAACTACTGTGGCAAATGTGGGTAGTGAGAAAAAATAGTAGGTAATGCAGGCAGTACAGACTGCCATGTCAAGAAGTGTCAGTATACAGAAGTACATGCAACAGCTTGCAGACCTAGCAAAGATTTGCAAACTGGCCTGCAAATGTGGGGGGGGGGGGGGGGTCACAACTGAGTGGCTATTAATCTATTTATCACAATTTGCACACACCAGTTATACAGCCAAAATCCTGGGTGATGTAACATGTCGCCATCCCCATCAGCATGGTGTCCTATGAAATAGTTAATAAATGTAAATGGGCAGCCCAAGTTGCCATGTGAAACAGCCTGCATTCATTACTGGTTAAAAAGAAAAAGAACTGTGAGCTCTTCATTTACAAAAATCATACATGTGTAACCGGTATGAGCTAGTCTGTAGCCTTCAGGTTCTCATAACGAAAGCCCTGTTGACAGGAAACATGAGCTGGTCATAGATGTTCTGCATATGTATTTGTTAAACATCTATATGTTTTATTGACCCAAGTGATTATCCGAGGAGACCTGAGACCTCCAGTCACCATCTGTGTCAACATCACATCCACCATCAAGAATCATACCTTTCAACCTCTTAGTGCAAGAAATCTGGACAAAGCCTGACAAAATGGGGGGACAAAGGACCAAAAACAGGGACAGATTTTAAATATTATTTGTATAAACTTAAGTTGCTAGGGTAATAGGATTTGTTTTAACATAAATTTTCTGAAGGATTTGAAGTTTGGAACTCAAATGTATGTCATTATTTACTGACTTCAGTCCTCAGACCATCACAGTGATTTGCCAGAAAACCACAAATATAAGGCAAAAATCTGGACATTCTGTGAAAAACTGTACAGGTGAGAGGCATGTGACAAGAATGATCTTGATATGTCAGAGCTAGAGAGGGAGACGAGAAGGGCCTCTGTCTCAGTCAGCTGCCTCCCCCAACCCAGATCTATGGTCTCTTGGTTTGCATTAATATCTGTGCTTTTTTACAGCATCTTGCAGAGGCAAAGCAAGAGACTGCTGCCATGGCTACAGATTGCACAAACTGCAGTCATCTGCTGCAACAAACCCTGCCTCAGCTGTTCATAGGTTAGTACTAGACTAACTGCCCTTGTGGGCCATTTTAAGCTTAGCCATTTACCCCATGTGAGAATCAAACCCTGCACCTTGAGTCTATAAAGTAAATACCTTAACCATTATGCCAACCTCCCACATAGGAGGGATCACCGTTCATACCATAACTAATTCATGTTCTCATGGGGCTTGCAGTCATAAGAGTAAATTCTTACAAGTGGAGGCATTTTCCTGCCTTTATCAATGTTTTCCACCTGGCACTGGGCAATCACCAAAATAGTGGAGGCTTAGAGAACCCCCAATATATCTGTTATGTAACAGGCAGTTTTCCATGAGCATTGTCAGCTATATCTTCCTGTCAAGGTGATAATCTAATATGGTTACTATGCTATGAGTTTAAAGTATGGTGCAGTATACAGGCTACAAGCACATCAAAGGACACTACAGGAGGTTGAGAAATACTACTGGACATACAGTACAATGTGGCAACAGCTTTTTTTGTCATTGTGCTCCTTTTCTCATAGGATGGAGGACACATTAGTGTAGTGTCAGGGAGTAAGAAGTGGGGAGGGGTTGCATTAGAAGTAAGGATGCTGAGAAGACGTGGGGGGTGCATTAGAAGTAAAGATGCTGAGAAGGAATGAGGAGGGGTGCATTAGAAGTAAGGATGTTGAGAATGTCCTCCCTCCTGGAATGTTATACACATATGATACAATGGTATGATTTTCTAGTAGCCACTGCAGTCAAACTTAAGGTTTATTTATTTGTTTACTTAGTTTTGGGGGAGGGGGTATTTTAATTATGGCTTTGCAGTGCCTTTATAATTGCTGCTATTTTTTTATTGTTCATTTTCGTTAAAGTTTTTGGATTATACAAATGTGTGCCTGCATTTATGCAGAATTACTTGTGTACATGTATTGTGGTATAGTGCACATAACAAGGCCTGTTAGCGATTAGTTCACTTGCGTATTATTAGTGATAACATTTCTTTGCTCCACACAGTTGCTGTACATCCTGTAGCAACATTTTGAGCCATTAACAGTGTTTAAATGGCTGTATGCATCTGTCTAGACATTCATGTGTTTATTCCCAGATACATTGCATTTGCCACAAGTGTTGTACTTGCTGTAGGTCATTGTTCACTTACTCCACAGGGCTCAGCAGGAGGCAACAGTTTAGCTTGTAGTGATTACCTAGGTATCGTATTGATCATTGTCTCAATCACTATCATCCTTTCACTTTACTTTACTCACAACATAGCTGTTTCTTTGTTTGTCTGTGTGTATCTTAGGATTTCCTGTTCATAATATGTTCCTTTATTTTAACTCTACTGTTCTCAGTCCATATGATATGTGTAGGAAGCACATCTGACATGTACACATCACTGTGCAGTCATGCACGACACATTCACTGTACCTGTTGTCATATGTACACAAGATTTATTCTGCAACCCATCAGTTTTATTGGTGCCCATTCCATATCCTCACAGATTGTATGTATCACTGCTTTGTTTGATTTTGGTTTGCTGACCTCAAAAACTCCACTTTCCTACTACATTCCAAAGGCTTCACTGCAAACCGTGGGTCAGACTTCTTGCCATGCAAGCTGCATAGCTCTCATCCTTCCATCTCCAAAATGTGGACCACTACCTATTGTAATGTGGACCTCTACCTCTCATAATGTGGAACGCTACCTGTTGTAATGTGGAACTGTATCTCTCGTAATGTGTAACACTACTTATTGTAATGTGGAACTCTACCTCTTATAATGTGGAGTGCTACCTCTCGTAATGTGGAGCGCTACCTCTTGTAATGTGAAACTGTATCTCTCGTAATGTGGAGCGCTAATTCTCATAATGTGGAACACTACCTCTCGTAATATGGAGCGCTACCTCTCGTAATGTGGAGCGCTACCTCTCGTAATGTGGAGCGCTACCTCTCATAATGTGGAGCGCTACCTCTCGTAATGTGGAACACTGCCTCCTGTAATGTGGAGCAACTGGGCCAAATGTGAAACACTAACAACTTCAACTTGGAAGCTTACAGGATGGTTAAAATGTGTTATTTTATAGAACATTCTTTTGATGAATTAATATTATTTAACATGGATATCCCTTAAAATGCTTCATACTGAATGTGTGACAGAGCCTTTCAGTTTGGAAATGCAAGGGACATGGACTTTTTAAAAGTCAAAATGAGAAACATCATCATAATGAGGCATTCTTGACTGGTATGGTGGGCTACAGAGCAAAGCAATTCTCTGAATCTGATTTCCTCTGTACAAACCAATCAGAACTAGGAAACTGAATGTAATGCAGTAGCTAATTTGCATAGCCAGACTACAGTGTTTTAAATGTTACTATGAACCAAAGCAAAGTACGCTTTCAGTGAAATGTCCATAGGTTAGTGCAGTTTGTTTTGTTTTATTTGGTGCACTTCTTTAACACTTTCTTGGTTCTTTATTGTAATTTAAAATATATTGATAGTATTTAGTCTGGTTTTACAGAAGAAACATGGTACAGAATGAACTTTTTGTTGTGACATTTATTTTTTCTGCATTTGTATTATCCTGTTTGTTGCACAAATTTATTCTGAGATTTATAAATAAGCTGCTTTTTTGCCAGTTGTACAGATTTGTTTCTCCCACCTTCATGTGTTTACTGTGTGACTTTGAGCAGGTTAGTTAACCATACAGTGCTTTAGCCAGTTGTTAATTTGTGGTAGGCTCCTTAATGGTCTCCTGGCCTGTTTGTAGGCCATTTTTTCCTGTTCTGCCTCTTAAATCCTTAGTTGGAGAAGTGCCTGCCTTGATGAAAAATAGTGGCATCCTGGGTGGCCACTTAGTTTGTCTGTAAGGGTGGTCCTAATATGGAGAGTAATAAAAAACAGTTTATAGTAACACTACTGATGAGACATCAAGAGCATTAATTAAATTTTAGGGATTGAAGATGGGGACTGAAGATCTTCGACAAGTCAGACAAATCTAAACCTGTTACAAATATGTTATCCGAGCATTTCAGGATATGGTCAGCAGAAGTACTGGATACAGGTTTGTACTGGGATCTTCATGCTTGCTGCTTTTGTTATAGCCAACCATAATTTGGAGCAGCCATCGTAAGCAGTTTTGGGGAGGAAGCAAGAACACTGGCTTTATATAATTGTTGGTCTCAATATTACTCCAGGATGGATTTGGGAAACATGCCTAGAAAATACTAGAAAAAGGCAGTCTACTAGTTGTAGTGTTAGGCAATGTCTCCAGTACAAGCTAGAGAGATCAAGGCACCTTTGGCAAACAGTGACCACACTTCAGTGTGGTTCACTTTAGGGGGAGGGGTAATAATGCCAAAATCTAGATATGAGATTATAGTAAATAATATTTAAAGAATATTGCAGGCATATCAGATGTAGCAAAGTGGGGTGGAGAACAACAAGTGAATCGGATAGAAATAATAAAAATTGTGTTTGAAAAAAAAGATAGGAAAGAATGGAAAATAAACAAAGGAAAAAATTAAGTTGATATGGTTTAATAAAACATTAAAGGTGAAAAGTGAAAAGGAAAACGTTTCTTGAGATGGAAACGGAGAAAAGTAGACAAATGTCATCCATGTGAAAACGTGGATAATAAATCAGTAGGGAAAGTCAGGAAAGTGCAGGTAAAGTGGAGCATGAGCTGGTTTGGGAAACTGTGCTGTATGCCCAAAAAATGCCATATTCAGTTCAAAGGAAAAAATAAGGACTCATCTAATGAAATCAACAAATTTATTTGAATTATAACAGGAAGCAGAAAAAAAGACTGCACCCATCGTCATCACAGGTAAAGAAAGTAGGCTATTAGCTTCCAAATCACCAAGGTATGAGTGAACAATGAGGGTAAGTAAGCCAAATTCTCTTGCTTTGGAAGGAACAAATTTTTGATCACTTTAATTTAGTTGATTAAAATTTTGTAGTATGTGCTTGATGAACTGAGATGCTCAATTATAAGTATAAGTGTGTAGACCTGTTTAACTGGGAGACTAATAGGACATGTTATGTAAAACTGTAGTTGGGAATATTCCTCAGGTGTGTGACTTTGGTCTGTTTTTATTTTATTTGCTATTTTCCATAAATATTCAAAAATTGCTGCTAAAGGAATAAAAATGAAGCTGTAGGCTTTATCATTTTGATGGAACAAAGGATATATATTTTTAATCTGCGGATTACTCGACTCTCCTCTTTGTATCTGATGTAGAATGAAGATTATATCTTTGATTGTGAAACTCATGAGTTGAGATGCAGTACTGGAAAATATATCCTCACATATATGCCTGGGCATGAGGCTGGTTCAAAGTTTTCTTTGTAAGGAACACATTTTTAGGGTCACAAATAGGCTAAAGCAGCTCAGGAACTAGCTATTGAATCAGCACAGACCCTTGGGTGAAGAGTCACGTTTACTCTTTCAAAGATGGATTTTAGTTAGTTACCTGATAGTATTTACCTATAATCCACCGTCTGTGGGATTTTTGTTTTGTTCACCACATCCCTTCCTGTTGCCATCACTTTCATTTGCATTGAGATCTCCGTTGGTTTCTTGCTGTACAGTGCCCAAACTTGTCCATCTACAACCTTGGCTTCATTGGAGCTCCTCTTCTAAGAGATCCTATGCATTTCTAGGGATATTGAGTAATAGGGAATTTGATTACCTCTTCTCAACCAGCATTATGGTACCATTGATGGTGCTTAGAAGGAGAATGTAAGGAACATCATTGTGGATATCTTCCTCTGTTGCTCCTAAAGACTGCAATAGACTGCCATCCAACACTGATGAAGTGGACATGAGATCTGTCTTAGGAGGATCACAAAATCCTTTTTAGAGGTCAGATTTATTTATTTATTTATTTCAGTGTATTGCATCATTTGTTTTTCATGCAGAATTTTACACAGGAAGTGATCGTTCCATCCTTCTTTTTCCTTGGTTTGTTAAATTTTGTCTGCTTCTGTAGATATGTCTTGATTGCATGTATCTACAGATTCCCTACATAGCTCATCTTCTCTGATGTTGTGTCATCTGGTGTGTCCCCTCCTAAGGGTTATTGATGTGTCTCTGGATTTTAGGTGATCAGATGAATAATGGTCTAACGGATAAGTGGCGATGGCAGCACAGTGCAGGCCTTGGTGTTTCTGACATCCTGCCTAACCTTCTAGGGGAAAGCTTGTTCAGTGCCATCTAGCAGATGTGTTTGTTTAATACACAGCTGGTTGAAGGTGCCTTTTTCATCCCTGTTCTGTCTGAAGGTTTCCAGTAGTATCCCTGCTCTTCATTGGGATTGTCACTGTTTCTCTTCCCATACTCTCCCCTATGAGAACAAAGAGCAGACTATAGGTGGCTTAGTCTGCTCATGGCTTTGCATTTGGGTTAATAGCCAAAACTGGGCTTCTGGGATAACCTTCTGTGATCTCTCTCTCTTTCTGTGCACACCACCACTTTGGTTTATAGTGCTTCTTTGTCAGTGGCTTTGCAGACTGCCTTGGCTGCAACCCCCACATGTATGTGTGTGTTTGTGTGTGTGTGAGTCTTTGTGTACATATAAAAGGTTTCTATGTAATGATTGTACACTACCTGCATGCTTGCACATTAGCTTGCTTATTACGTGTATAAAATAAACACACACTCACATGCGCATGTTCCTATGCACGCTGCCATCAAGAGCTAGTTAACCTCACTTCCTTTGACTACTTCCTGTAAACAGTAATGGTCAATCAAGTGAAATATTTAATAAAACAGGAAAAAAGTGCAGAAAAGCTTTGTACTACCTGATCACCCTTACCATGTGATTAGAGCCATGCTGTGACTGATCACTCTTACTATGTGATTAGAGCCATGCTGTGCAACCTGTCTTGAATGTGTTCTGGTAGTGATCAGCTTAAGAGTGTTCTGAACAACTTTCAGGCATATTAAACAAATAAACTTATAAATTGGGTACAGATCATCTCTACAACTCACTTTCCAAAATACACTGTACTGTGTATTATAATGGAAGATATTTGTATTCCAAAATATAAATGATTAGTTGTAGAAATCTGTGTACGTGTGTAAATTTAACATTACTGAGAATAAGTTTGCAACAGACCTCTCAAATGTATCTTTTTTGTAGGAGTATACCTGTTTTCAGGATTGATTTACCCCTGCACATGATGTACCTAGTTTCATAGGTATGTCCCCTATTTTCAGACTCATTTTACTATTTTACATTACCTTTTTAAATCCCCCACATCATACGTGGTTTTGAAGCTGTGTGGTACTCAGGAAAACGTACATGACCGGCATACTAGTGGCACCACTGATTTAAAGAAAGAAGACATACAGTATACACCTTTTTCAGAAGCAAAAATAACTGATCTTATGTGGTAGAATTTTGCAATGCAGATTGTACATTGTTTGATAATGTACTTATTTTTTTCTATCATTTTTATTAGTCTATTTTTTTTAAATGTGTTTCTGTGTAGTATCCCGCATTCCTACTGGAAGCAGGAAGAGTTATGCACTGTTTAGTATTCAAATGTTATACGAATTAGATGCCCACATTTTCAGCTGGCTGTACCTACATTTTAAGGGCCTTTGCACCTACTTTTAATATCTACAGGTTGAGAGGTATGGTTTGTAGCTGTGTTGAAATACAGGGTACACTATTGAAATGTTAAATAACACTACCACCATTTTCTCCATTTCTAATATTTAAACTGCCAGAAAGAACTCTAATGAGATTACAAGCATACAAATCAGGAAAAAAAATCACATACTATAATGTGTTTACACTTATAATGTACAGATATTCAGTATTTAAAAGAATACTCCTCAGGCTAATCGAACAATGATATGCACTGTATACCGTACTATAAGATCAGCTGAACTAATGTACATGAGCCATCAGCACCTGCATATATAAACACAAAGTAAACATACAACCGAAAAATGTAAAACAGGCATAAACAAGTCATGTAGTCAAACACCTTTACTAATTTGATTTAGCGCTTTTATATCCTATAATGTACATGGACTTCCATTGAGTGTCCCGTGCTTTGTTTGTTTACTAATTAAACATAAACATAGTGAAAGTGGTATTAGACTGACATACACTGAGCTGGGCTCATCTTCAGTCCCTCAAAACTCGTATCAGTGGAAAAAGACTGAAAATAAATGAAGCTGTATTATACAGTGGCTTTATTTTGAAGGATAAAAGTTAATGTCCACATGTAACGACAATATACAGTGTTTAGATATGAAAATGCAGGTTCACCAATGGCTGACTAAAGTGTCACCCTCTTGACCAAGTCAGACTAGTCTTGAGTAAATCCTGTACCCAGACAAGGTATATAGTAACATGGTATTTTGCTTAATATTCTTTATAGCTTTTATGTGCTTGTGAGAGTCTGGATATGTAGGAAGCTAACTACTAATGGAAATTGAAAAAAGGGTATTATTTTAGGATTTTTTTATCCTGTTCTTCATGTTGATGCAAACCTGAATTGATTATATTAAGTTAGCGGATTGACTGTCCTGGGTAATGCAGCCCCCTACATTACAAAAACCCCCAAAAAACTAAAAATGTAGTTGTCAACTTTAACACAGTAGCTCTCTCTACTACACACAAAGCCAAACTAACTCTCCTTCTTTCTCTCTCTGTGTATATGTATGTATCTGTGTATGATGATATCCTGAATTGATAGCATGTTAAATGATTGACACACAAAAGATTGACCAAAACATGTCAGCCATTCGTAATACTGACAGCTCAAAATGAAGATGCCCAGTGTACCGAAAAAAGAAACAAATTTACTTTTCTGAAGCACTAACCATAACCCTACCAAACATTCAACTCAAGTTTGTCTGAATAGTAGTAGTGTTACAGAATGGGATTTTTTAAGGTAAGGAGCATAATTAGGGTTAGGGGCTGAGGCAGGGCTAGGGTTAGCACTCATTACTAAGGTGGAGGGGGGCAGAGCATAAAGTAAGGAAACTAATTCCAAATGTAATACCAGGCCCTGGATGGATGCACATGTGCTGAACATGTGTACACACACACACACACACACACACACACACACACACACACACACACACACACACACACACACACACACACACACACATACAACCGTGGGCAATTTAATGGGTTGCTGCATTAAAATTGAAAAACAAAAATGTCTTTGGGATGAGAGAGGACTCCATTGTACCTAGAGAAAAGTCACAAGGATACATAGCGAGCATGCAGACTTTGGGCAGTATGCACCTTAGCTAAGAACTGAACTGGAGAATCAACTACTGTGCAAGTGTAAACCACTGCACCAACTGGAAATTAGAAAGCACCATTTCAGAGTTGTAGGATCGTTCTATAAACATCTGAGAAACTACTCCAGAGTGCTCCATTCAAAAGATATGTTTATTTAAATATTTCCCACTACTGACTATCAGAAAAAGAAATGCAGTGAATAGCTGTGGCTGGAAAAGAGCTTTTAGCAAAAAATACTTTTTATTGTATCAGTGGTGTAAATATTATGTATTTTATTTGGAAATGAATGAAAACAAATAGGTCAGTATAAACATGTTTGCAAAAACATTAAGACCAGAAATTCAGTATGTTGAGCAGAATATTGCTGCTTGCTTGCTTTAAGCGATTAACAGTGAGAAGAATGAAAGGCTGTTTACCGGTCCAGTAAAAATGTATGTGGTAAGAAATGCATGTGTGCACATGTATATATAACGTGTATATACATATATGTCAAATGTGTATATTTATATGTATGTATGTGTGTAGTATGGACGTGTGTGTACACACATGCACACGCACACACTTTCTTCAGTCATCTGCTCTTTAATTCTGCCTCTTGCTGGATTCTGCAGCTGTACAGTTAGCTCTGTGCAAGCTGTGTGATGACTTGTTCAGCACAGATGGGGTTAATACTATGCTGGGTCCACACTCGGCGACGGTACTCTTCTGAACGGGAGATGACATTACTGACTGTACTGGAAGGCTGCAGGAGAGGTGGAAACGAGGTCACGGTAAGTACAGTTTTAAAGCAGTTGCCTTGCAGGGCTAATTTACACAATATAGTCGGTTGGAAGGTAAGAAACTACAGCTCCCAGCCCCCAGCCCCACACATGACACTGTTCAGATAGAAAAAAAAAAATCAAACAAAAAAACATCAACAAGAGAGGAGAGTCTTTTGAATTGTTGATGATGTTCCAGAAAACAAGGCCCCCCAGCCACTTTGCAGACAGCCCAACAGAGAAAATGAGAGGAAAAAAAACATGCTGCAGACGTGGAAGTTGACAGAAGCTAATGCGTACCAGCGGCAAATGTAATACAGAGAAAATGCTTTACTCCCTGGAAAGGCACATTAATATTTCATTCAGCTGGGCATACAGTCAGCATAGCTTCTGGTAAGTCTATTTTCTTACGAGTCTTTGCCTTCTTTGTTTTATTTTTTTTCCTAACTAGTGGATTCTAAACAAACAGAGGGGCATCATTTTAGGATCCTATATCGACTGCATAGATATGAAGACCTGAGACTGTTGCAGGGATGGGTACACTGCAGTGTTCAACATATTTGGTTATTCCCTCTTCTGTTTCTCCGTATGCTTTTGTTTATTTCTCGCTGCTTTCTTGTTTTAAGTTAACCCGGTCATCTTTATTTGTAGTGTATTGTTTTCTTTTACCTTAGACCTGGGACTTTTGTCATTTATAGTTTCTGCCCTATCTTTTGCCCCACCCCCACACATTCTCTGTTGTCATAACTTGCAGGACTGCATGCAAGTCGTAGCCTGAAATAGGGGTCTGTAGTACCATTTAACTGGCAACTGGACCTGCCATCCTTAAGTCTCTGTAGTGTTTGAATGTTTGAATTTACAAACCTGCTACCTCAGTCCACTGCAGACCCTGAATTACAGGGCATTCTGCCAGCCATAACTCCCTTGCCTTCTTTATAACAGAATCATTAGCATGGTTTCAGATTATAAGCATTTTGAAAAAAAAAAAAAATCTTGTTTGAAGTATGTTAGTTATGTTTATTTTCACTTTTGGGCTTAATGAGAGCAGGACTGTGTCTCTTGCTTTGGTAAATGTACAAACATGAATCTTACAGTACCATATGGAGTAAATGTAGGTGCATGTTGGCCACTCTGGTCAAAATTGTGGATATTTCTTTACCAAAGAGCCACATTTGTTATGTTCTGAGTAAAATAAACTTTGCTTTTGAAAAAGCTTAATTTTAGGACCACAGTGTTAATAAAACATTAACATTTCTGTCATTGCCCGAAAATAAACTCGTTTGCTAGAGGCTCAGCAGAACTAGGGAAAGACTGGTTTCTTATGACAATGGCGATTTGGTAAAGTTCAGGAAGGCATGCTCAGTATTGGTGCTTGGAAGCCCCCATAACAGGGTAGAGGTACCACCACATACCAGATGCATGGCAACATTTAGAGGTGGACAAACATAGGCAACATGGTGAAGTCATTTGCCAGCCAAGGTATAGATTGTGTAATGTCTCTTGGATAACATTGCATAGAGAGATCAGTTTGTTTGTCCTCTTCTCTTTCTTGCAGTGCTTGTCAGCCTGTAACTTTTGGCAATTGATAGCCCCAATCCAGAGTTAGAGTGGGTAGTCTTGGATGTCTGGCCAGTGAATGTAGGTAGGAACAGAGGGAAGCTGATGCTGTTAGTACAAACTTCATAAGCACAGCTGATATGTTTAAAATGATGCCCTAAGAGTGACAGCATTGTTCTGTCTTATTCTGTCATGGCTGGTTAAATAAGTGAATTAAAAAGTAAATATTTTTAACATTTAACTCACTTTCTTCAATCTAATGTAGTATCATGTTTTTGTGCCCTTGTAACTGAATGTCAGTGTAACTTTATGTGTGTGTGTATGTGTGTGTGTGTGTGTGTGTGTATAATATATATATATATATATATATTTTTTTTTTATGTATTTGTTGACCGGGAGTGTTTAACTGAGCTCCTTTTCAGTGACAGCCTGTGGAGAAAACCATAATAACTGAATAACTGAAAAGTAGCTAAGTAAAATGCAAATATGGTAGCTTCAAAGAAGAAGCAAAAATACTAAGTAATATGGACATGTTCATAAGCAAATGATAGAATCATTCTGAAAGTTGTAAACCTTTTAAAAGTATGTGCAGTCTTTAAAATAAGAATACACTTAGAGGTTCACAGGTCTGTAGTTACAGGAGGCATAGAGAGCTGTACCATGTGATACTTGCAAATGCTAATTGGACATTCCGGGTTAATTAAGTATAATTATACAAGTAAATACAGTATGGCATATAGTGTTAAGTTAAACAGAACATAGTGTAATAGCAAGTCTTGTACGGTTATGTTGGGTTTATATGTCAGGGGCATTGCTTTATTGACTGTTGCAGACCAGGTTCAAATCTCCTAAGCATTCATTGCTAACTTTGAGTCCTAGAAAATGTTATTACATTGCTAGGATTCATCTGAAAGCATCTTATTTTTTTATTTCCTTTTCCAGCCAAGTTTTATAAAATTAAAATAAAGGCTGGTATTTTTTTTTTGTAGTATTGTTTAATGTGGGGAATGTAAAGAAAAAAGACCTGATACATACTATAGTAAGTCAAGTTGGGAGCCTTACTAGGGTAGGGGAATATTTCTGGATGGGGTTTACTTTTGAATAAGTGACCGTCTGGCATAGTTTGAAAATATTTTCCTTTAGCAATGATTGTAAATGAGAGAATATGCTTGGAAGAGAAGAAATGCAGGATGCTAGTAGAAGAAAGTGTTGCCTCTAATGAAATGTGTAGTGAAAGGAATGTTCCACCTGTGATCCTGCTTATTTATTTAGGCTGTTTATCATATTAATTTTCCAGGTAGTTCCTATGTCTTCCCACAAGAGTTGCATGTAGATGGCTGAGGGTAGGGTGTCACAAAATACATCTGTAACACCCAACTGCTGCTAGATGTAAATTGCTGTCGACCAGTGTAGTGCTGGCTGTTTGATTACTGTGGGGCAGATCAGTTTCTGAAATGGGGTTAGTTCAAGTCACAGAGTTTAATAATTATGCAGTTGCAGTATTTTTCATTGAGGCTTTAAAACATACTTTGCTGGCAAGTAAACATGTTTTGTGATGGCTTTCAAAGTTTGTTACGCGGCACAACATTTTTTTCCTAACCATTGGTTATATAGGTAATGTCCATTACTGGACACATGATAGCATACCTCAGAAGTTCGAGTAATGAAGTGTAAACTATCCAATATGCCAGGATATGATTCCCACAGCCTTTGATGCTGCAACCTTTGTGACCGTGAACAAGAGTGTACAAGTCCTGTGACTCCCCAGCTCTTCATATTCAGTCCTAAAGCATGCAGTTTGGTTTGAGAGTCTCAGACTGCTACATTTGTGTCAAAGTGATTGTAATCTGGTTTGCAAATAAATGGCCATTCCTTTAGTCCCTCTGTATGTACACTTTGGCTGGCTTCACTGTGGGTATTAAACAAACTCCTTCAGTGTTTCCCTCTTTCTTTAAAGACTATCTTGATGAAACTAACAGAAAGTCTAATAATTAGAATTTAATTTATTTAGTTTTTAATCTTTGATTACCGGTTACTAAAAATTCCACGTAAATAGGGGGATAGATTTTTATGACATTGTCAGTCGTGTTGACCCCTGCTTGACACTTGTATAGTAATCCTGCTAGGCATCAGAAGTTTTATCTCCTGCTACATGTTGTGAATGTCAGACCACATTTATGAGGGGGTTCAGTGCATCCTTCAAATATGAAAACTGTTTGAGCCATGCTCAAACTGGAAATATCTGGTGTAGCCTCAGAAAAAGAGTTTGGTGACCTGCTGAAAATGGGTTCCTGCCAATATACCAAAGCAAGAAATACTGTATTCCATCCCATTGGATCCAGCTGATGAAAGAAGAGAAAATAGGCAAAATTACTGATAGCTTTTAGTGAGTTTTTTTTAATGTGATGTGATTTTTCACATGCAACATAGGTAAAACAAGAGTTTTTGGTAAGTTTCACCTCAGTGATATCCTCCACACAAACTTGAAAGACTTTTTGAGAACACATTGCTGCACAACTTTTAGATGTGACATACAAGAAATATTCCTGTTTTGAACAATGATGAAATTTTGTTTACAAAATAAAAAGTTTCACTACGGATAAAGCTTTGACTGTGACCAGGACAACCTTAGACCGCCTAATGACTTGGGTGCTTGCACCCCTGCATCCCCACTAATGCCCCCCCCCCCCGTGGTTGCATAACTGGAGTAAAATAAATTATTGGCTTTGTCAAAAAAGGGCATTCGCTGCACGACGGAGGTTATGTGAACTCGGGACTTAAATATTTTAATTAGCATTGGTGTGTGTATGTGTGTGTGTTGGGGGTTCTCAACCCTCAGAAGTAAAGCAAATCCTGTAGTTTCCAACCTAACATTTTAGTTTTGAATTACATAGAATGCATTTCTTACTGTAATGTGAATACAGTATAATATGCCCACTGCATGGTTAAATGTATTTCACCGTACTTATAGTAGTTTGTGTCTTATTTAAAATGTTTGATTTGCCCTTTTAAAGCTTTAGAAATTAAGAATATATGCAAGCCATTAAGGAGTATTTACCCCATAGTTAAAGTACAAAATTTCAAGTTGACATAATAGCTGAGGTGTTTACTTCCCAGCACATGTATGGGTTTTATTCTCATCTTTGTTCAATTTCTGGTGATTGGCTAGGCATGTAGTAGTCTACAAACTGATTTGCTAGTACTTACCTATGAACCCGTGAATAATCAGCTGCAATTTGGAAGATGTTTTTGGCAAGAATTTGTGCCTGTTATGTTAATTTTTACAAGTTGGGTTTTATTATAATGGTTGTTTATTTTCACATGAACCCACCAAAATACCAGTCAGTGGCATTGTTTTCTAACCTGTTTTCTTTGGAATTCCGTTTTTGCCAGAGGCTTATTCCTTTTCAGGCACTATAATCACCATGGAATTAGAGTTATGGATTTACAGTTTAGGAAGAAGCTAAGGAATTATGAACATATGACCCACGTTAGTAAATGTGAGTTAAATAACATGGCTTTGGGGTGCAGAGGGATAAATCTTGACTGTTGACACGGGTAACCCAATATCATCTAACACCTTTAGCACTGGAGGAACCTGCTGAGAAGGTGGGAGTGAGTGGATGATACCAGAGTGTAGGAGGGAGGGAGGGGGCTTATTCTACTGCTGCTGCTGTACTGACACCTAGTGGAGGCTTGGTGTTTAAGCATGGGCTGGGATGTGAGCACTGCAGATGCAATGTCAATGCCATTTGCACATATGTAGAAGTATATGTGTATCTTGGAGACAGCACTATAAGACCCTTCACCTTGTCAGTCATGCATACCAAATTACCTGTAGGGCTAGGAACATCAAACCCTGTGATTACTGCCTTGATGATGACCCCCAGGAAGAAGGTAGAGATGATGGTTAGTAGGAGAAAAAAAAAAAAAGAAAAAAGTAGAAAAATAACTTTAGGGAGATCTGTTGGAGTTAATGTTAAAAGACAAAGCAGAAATAAATAGCTTTGTGTGATATAGTACATTGTTCAGACTTTTCCTAGAGATGTTAGCAGCTGTTTAAGATGATAGTTTGTAATAGATGTAAGAATATCATCAGATTACTGTTAAGTGCATACATATCCAGCTGCATTGTAAGAAATATCATTTAATGAGAATGCAGTCTGATTTTGATATACTGTCTAAAGCAAATACTGTTTTCTAAGTCCAGTAACCATTGCTGTCTGTAGCTGATATATATCCATAACAAAGAGTTTTAAATAGAGTTTTAACTTCAAGCTATGGAGGTGTGTACCAATGGACTAACTTGATTGGTTAACATTCATCATTCACTGAGGTTGTTTCATTGGATGATACCAACTTTTAAACACTGAACACAGCTTACCTACTTGGATCTGAAGAAGGCTTGAAAAAGCTGAAAGCGCTTGTCCATTGTTTACATCAGAAGGGTTCTTCACTTTTATGTTCGTTTTTTCTGTTTTTATGATATCCACATGTTTTAAAGCTGTGGAATTACAACGCCACTTGACTTTTACAACAGCAAAGCTCTATATTTCATATATTGTGGATTCAGCATGGTAAAAGCCTGTTATTGAAGCTGTTGTTTTGAAGCTGTCTCTTCACCATTTTGGTTGTTTAGCAACTTTTGAATACTCAGATGAAATACTAATACTTGTGGCAATACGCCTAATATTTTACATTGTTGATGATATATTCATGTTATTTTGTTACAAGCTAATTTTTGGTTTTATCTTTGTCTAACATATAATATGAGAGTATGTCAGCTGAAACTTCTGACCCTTGTTGTTCTTCGCTTTATCATGCTCTTCCTTCCAATATTTATATTGTAGTTGATATATATATTTGTATTTTTTGTTTACAAGCTATTTTTTTTTTTATCTTGTTCATAATAATATGCATGAGTATATCGCTAGGCTTTACGACCTTGTCATTCTCTCTGCTTTATCATCACCATCATCTTCAGCATTGTGACATCACTGTACCATAAACAGCATCATTCTGTTTTAGCCAGGTCTGGTCATTCATCTGCAATGTTACTGTTTAACATTGTTTTGCTGGCAGGGCAGTGGTTACTTCAAGGATTTTTCGTAATATACGGTCCTGCTTTCTATAGCGCAGGATTGCCACTTGGAAAGTGCTGTTCTGAGTTAAAAATGAATGACTGATAAAATGTTTTTTCTCCCATTTTTTTACTCCCACTGTTTCATCAGTGAATCAGTTGTACTCTCCATTGTAGAAGAAATGTATGGTTTGCTAATGTACTATGTAATTTTCGTTCTACCTCACAGTTGTCATTTTAACGATGTTTGTAATTTAGTATTTATGCTTTTGTGCTAATTAGATGTTTCAACCTAACATTTTAGTTTTGAATTACATAGAATGCATTTCTTACTGTAATGTGAATACAGTATAATATGCCCACTGCATGGTTAAATGTATTTCACCGTACTTATAGTAGTTTGTGTCTTATTTAAAATGTTTGATTTGCCCTTTTAAAGCTTTAGAAATTAAGAATATATGCAAGCCATTAAGGAGTATTTACCCCATAGTTAAAGTAGAAAATTTCAAGTTGACATAATAGCTGAGGTGTTTACTTCCCAGCACATGGTACAGGGTTTTATTCTCATCTTTGTTCAATTTCTGGTGATTGGCTAGGCATGTAGTAGTCTACAAACTGATTTGCTAGTACTTACCTATGAACCCGTGAATAATCAGCTGCAATTTGGAAGATGTTTTTGGCAAGAATTTGTGCCTGTTATGTTAATTTTTACAAGTTGGGTTTTATTATAATGGTTGTTTATTTTCACATGAACCCACCAAAATACCAGTCAGTGGCATTGTTTTCTAACCTGTTTTCTTTGGAATTCCGTTTTTGCCAGAGGCTTATTCCTTTTCAGGCACTATAATCACCATGGAATTAGAGTTATGGATTTACAGTTTAGGAAGAAGCTAAGGAATTATGAACATATGACCCACTTTAGTAAATGTGAGTTAAATAACATGGCTTTGGGGTGCAGAGGGATAAATCTTGACTGTTGACACGGGTAACCCAATATCATCTAACAACTTTAGCACTGGAGGAACCTGCTGTGAAGGTGGGAGTGAGTGGATGATACCAGAGTGTAGGAGGGAGGGAGGGGGCTTATTCTACTGCTGTACTGACACCTAGTGGAGGCTTGGTGTTTAAGCATGGGCTGGGATGTGAGCACTGCAGATGCAATGTCGATGCCATTTGCACATATGTAGAAGTATATGTGTATCTTGGAGACAGCACTATAAGACCCTTCACCTTGTCAGTCATGCATACCAAATTACCTGTAGGGCTAGGAACATCAAACCCTGTGATTACTGCCTTGATGATGACCCCCAGGAAGAAGGTAGAGATGATGGTTAGTAGGAGAGGAAAAAAAAAGTAGAAAAATAACTTTAGGGAGATCTGTTGGACTTAATGTTAAAAGACAAAGCAGAAATAAATAGCTTTGTGTGATATAGTACATTGTTCAGACTTTTCCTAGAGATGTTAGCAGCTGTTTAAGATGGTAGTTTGTAATAGATGTAAGAATATCATCAGATTACTGTTAAGTGCATACATATCCAGCTGCATTGTAAGAAATATCATTTAATGAGAATGCAGTCTGATTTTGATATACTGTCTAAAGCAAATACTGTTTTCTAAGTCAGTAACCATTGCTGTCTGTAGCTGATATATATCCATAACAAAGAGTTTTAAATAAAGAGTTTTAACTTCAAGCTATGGAGGTGTGTACCAATGGACTAACTTGATTGGTTAACATTCATCATTCACTGAGGTTGTTTCATTGGATGATACCAACTTTTAAACACTGAACACAGCTTACCTACTTGGATCTGAAGAAGGCTTGAAAAAGCTGAAAGCGCTTGTCCATTGTTTACATCAGAAGGGTTCTTCACTTTTATGTTCGTTTTTTCTGTTTTTATGATATCCACATGTTTTAAAGCTGTGAAATTACAACGCCACTTGACTTTTACAACAGCAAAGCTCTATATTTCATATATTGTGGATTCAGCATGGTAAAAGCCTGTTATTGAAGCTGTTGTTTTGAAGCTGTCTCTTCACCATTTTGGTTGTTTAGCAAGTTTTGAATACTCAGATGAAATACTAATACTTGTGGTGCAACGCTCTTCCAATATTTACATTGTAGCTGATATATATTCATGTTATTTTGTTACAAGTTAATTTTTGGTTTTATCTTGTTCAACATAATATGCATGAGTATGTCAGCTGAAACTTCTGACCCTTGTCATTCTCTGCTTTATCATCACCATCATCTTCAGCATTGTGACATCACTGTACCATAAACAGCATCATTCTGTTTTAGCCAGGTCTGGTCATTCATCTGCGATGTTACTGTTTAACATTGTTTTGCTGGCAGGGCAGTGGTTACTTCAAGGATTTCGTAATAACACGGTCCTGCTTCTATAGCGCAGGATTGCCACTTGGAAAGTGCTGTTCTGAGTTAAAAATGAATGACTGATAAAAATGTTTTTTTACTCCCACTGTTTCATCAGTGAATCAGTTGTACTCTCCATTGTAGA
The DNA here is from genome assembly GCF_019279795.1 of Protopterus annectens. Lineage (NCBI taxonomy): Eukaryota > Metazoa > Chordata > Ceratodontiformes > Protopteridae > Protopterus > Protopterus annectens. The sequence goes on from NC_056743.1 coordinate 1,775,042,224, forward strand.
AGAAATGTATGGTTTGCTAATGGTACTGCGTTCTGCAGTTGTCATTTTTTAACGATGTTTGTAATTTAGTATTTATGCTTTTGTGCTAATTAGATGTTTTACGTGTACTAGTTAACCTGCTAACCGTGAATGTAGGCTGTGATACATGTAGTGCTGAACTAGTTAACCTGCTAACCGTGAATGTAGGCTGTGATACATGTAGTGCTGAATAATTGTCTCATGGCCTTAGAGCTGAAAGTTTAGATGGGTCTATTTATTCAGAACACTGAAAAACTATACATGGTAGATGCAGAAAAATCTCAACAAAATATAGGGTGTCATTTAGTTAGATCTGAGTTGGAACAGAATCTGAATATCTCTAGACTGGCTTGTAAGCCAAACCCCTTCCTCAGAAAAAAAAAATATGTGAGCATTTGAAGTGTGAATATGCATTTGGTGATTTTTTTTTAACATACTAGAAGTGACACATTCAACAAACCGTTTTGATCACCTAATTTTAAGATGTGTAATATTGTAATCTAACATTTGTGATATTGGGAAAGCTAGATGAGGGGAAATTGCATAGTTGACACTCCCTGAATTTTCAGGGAGATTCTGGACTGACTTAAACTACAGTTCAAAAATTTCTCACTGCAGTGTAAAAATAAGAGTAATTAGCAAGGCTAGCTTGCGTTGTGGTTACAAATTAAAGAGAAGACTGTTCTTTAGGAATAAAATTTGCTTCCAGTATGGGTTTGTCTAAGTATACTTGCATTACTCACCAATTCCACTGGGATTACTGCCAGATATCTGAATGACTACACCATTACAGCTTTCTGAGGATGGATGGCATGACCTAGGTTTCCCACTTCAAAGTCCGTCAATGCCATCATCTTTTGAAGTCTGAGAACTGAACAGGCAGTGTATCTGATGATGGAGCAAACAGAAAATCTTGTATGGGTATTGGTTGTAAATAGTGCCATAAATACTTACAAAACAAGGTATTAAGCTAAACTTTTTATAACAAGTTAAGTAATATTAAACAGAGGGTGTTGGTTGAGAATTAGCAGAGAGCAAAGCAGAACTACATTGAAAGTTTTGAATATTGGTTTCTAAATTAGATTTATGCCAGCAAAAACAGTTCCATGCCCTTGAAAATGGAACTTCTGTGGCAAACAGCAAAAATGAGCAAATTAAAATACATATCCGAGGCTGAAGCTGAATCCGTTGTATTTTTTTCTCCTTTCATTGGGAGTGATAGACTGTCTTGCTGCTTACATCTCTGAGCAGGAGATCAAAGAACCTTAAAGTACTATACAAAACCAAAATACAACAATTATATACAGAAACAAAATGCTTCAAGAAACGTAAACAGTTATAAGCTTTCATTACATTATGTTTAATATGTTTATGTGCCATCCTGAATGACTGTTGCTAAGTGCAATTCTTATGTACTGTTTCTCATTCATCTTATTTGTCTTGAGGGCTGGGATTCGTATGTGCTATTTGTTTAGGCAATCACGAGCTAATCAGACACGTGTTAAGTAAAGAATTGTGCCAGGAGTCTGAGCAAAGGACCACGTCATTAAAGAGAGAGCAAATGGAGAAACAGTACTAAGCTGCTGTGTGGCTGTACTAGGGCATGTGACTGAGGTGATGACATCATAACAATGGCAGGCTAACATGGAAGAGACATTGAGCAAGCCTACCTGTAATGCAACACCTCATTACCTGCACCCAACACAAGAACAGCAGCACAGTGGCCACCAGATGTTAGACCGCTCAGAATCTGCACACCAAAGTGCCAACTCTGCTACTCGTATAAATGGGGAGGAAATGTGCCAGATAGCAATGTAAAATAGGGGAGAGCGACAAGTAGAGAGAAACAGGCAATGGTAACCAAAAGAATGTAAGTTGTGAAGTGGCGATCATAATCTTTTTTTAGGGAAAGAACCCCTTTTGTAGTGTATAAAGCAAGAAGGGGAGGTGGGGAAGTTAGTAAGGGATAGCTGTAGATGGTATAGATGCAAAGAGTAGATACCAGGGACAGACAGAAACACAGAATGCAGAATCATAGAGACAAGGCTGTGCACACATAAGAAGTGTGGTGGACAGTAGGTAGATCCAGGCAGAGGGTGGATATGCAGGTATAGATAGTTGTTGTACAACAAACAAAGAATGGGGAATGACACAAGGGAAGGAAAACACCAGGATGGAAATAGGGTAGAGTCTTATAATGCCTGGAAGATAGGCCAACTCAGAAGGCAACACATCCGGACCAGTGACAGCACTCCACAAGGGCAAGTGCCCCCCTGTGAAATTGTGATGTCCTACTATTCTCATGTTGCAGTATTCTTGCATGTGGGATCCTCCACCTCAGGCAACCTGAACGTCCGGCTCATATACAAAAGCTTAGCCTGGCTGCTGTAAGGTGCGTGGGATGTCACACGCAGAGACCATAAACCATGGGCCATAAATGTGACGTCCACACGCACAGACCTCAGAACTTCTGTGCCGCAGTTAAACGTCAGCTTGCTCATTCAGCTGCATGCTCCTGACTCCAACAGCGATAAGTACCCCATTGGGGAATCGTTTTCTACTTCTGGCTAAAGCTTAGGTTGCTGTATAGCTTTTATTTAGCTGATTCTGTCCATGTCATTTAGGAAGGGAAAATGTAAGTGTGGTCATCAGATTCTGCACAAAGAGAGCCACAACCTCTGCTTGTTTTGCTTAGGCCTGTTCCACGATTACAAAGTGTGTTCCATCTGCCAGTCGTTTGTTCCTAAAACACTGCGCAGCCCTTAAGCTCTTTGAACTACCTCATACAGAAGAGGAAGACTCTTCCTCCTCCTGTGATGAGCCCCTTTCTTATGCCTCACAGCTAGCTGCCCCCTTGGAATACTGCTCTCCTGACAAGGATTCTTTGGAAGGGGAGTCTCCACCTGAGGACATTACCTTTGGGGAGACTATTTCCAGAATGAGGGAATATTTCAAGTGGGATAGCACCCAGATGCCAGAGGTGCAGAAGAGATATGTTGATGACTTTAAATTCCTCCTGTGTCGGACCCTGCTGTGATCGCTGTCTCAGCCAACAAACAGTCCAGGCGACTTGCGTCTTCCCTGCTGCCATCAGGTAAAGACAGTAAGGTGGTGCACAGATTAGGAAACCAGATTTACACCTCTAACACTGGCTTTTGGAGCCATCAATTACCAAACCCATATGGTAACTGTGCTCTAGACTTAGTCTCCCAGGCCATAACAATGCTCTCCTCCATGCCAGATTCTCCAGACAAACCTCAGGTTGCCTCTAAGCTCTCTTTTGCTGCCCAAGTAGCCAGGCATTCCATTAAATGCAGCTACGATGCTGCTGAAGCATCAGCTAGATCTGCTGCATCAGCCTCAGTTCTGCATAGGTACTCCTGGCTTAGGCTACACCCCCTACCAGATGATTTCAAAAGCAAAATCGTGGATGCCCTCTTGACAACAAGTTCCTTTTGAAAAGCAGTCAGCAGAGCTTTTTAAAAATCTACAAGAGAAAAGCAAAGAGCTGCAGGATCTGAAGCATCTCTTTGTCTTCCTAGTCCCTAGGTTTCATAGGAACTACCCAGACAAGCCAAGTTTTATCTAAACTAAGTAAAAGTACCAGGAAGCCTCCTTCCTCCAGGACTGGCTCCTCTCACACTACTCCAAGGCAGCCCTTTCCTGACAGACCTAACAATGCGTGACTGGCTAGACACCCTTCCTCATCTTCCCCTTTCTGCCTGCCTCTGTCACTGTCTTCCCATGTGGCATCAAATCACCTCAGACAACTGGGTTCTTTCAATTGTGGAAAGAGGGTATTTCATGAGTTGACAGGAAAAGCCTTCTCCAAAAGGTATTCCCCTCTCTCCAAAAAACAAATACATCTCATACCACAGGTCATTCAGGATTTGCTCCAACAAGGTACAGTAGTGAGGGACTATAAGGTCAAGGCTTCTATTCCAGGCTGTTGATGATAACAACCAGGTACTCATATGGTAACTATGCTCTAGACTTAGTCTCCCAGGCCATAACAATGCTCTCCTCCATGCCAGATTCTCCAGACAAACCTCAGGTTGCCTCTAAGCTCTCTTTTGCTGCCCAAGTAGCCAGGCATTCCATTAAATGCAGCTACGATGCTGCTGAAGCATCAGCTAGATCTGCTGCATCAGCCTCAGTTCTGCATAGGTACTCCTGGCTTAGGCTACACCCCCTACCAGATGATTTCAAAAGCAAAATCGTGGATGCCCCTCTTGACAACAAGTTCCTTTTTGAAAAGCAGTCAGCAGAGCTTTTTAAAAATCTACAAGAGAAAAGCAAAGAGCTGCAGGATCTGAAGCATCTCTTTGTCTTCCTAGTCCCTAGGTTTCATAGGAACTACCCAGACAAGCCAAGTTTTATCTAAACTAAGTAAAAGTACCAGGAAGCCTCCTTCCTCCAGGACTGGCTCCTCTCACACTACTCCAAGGCAGCCCTTTCCTGACAGACCTAACAATGCGTGACTGGCTAGACACCCTTCCTCATCTTCCCCTTTCTGCCTGCCTCTGTCACTGTCTTCCCATGTGGCATCAAATCACCTCAGACAACTGGGTTCTTTCAATTGTGGAAAGAGGGTATTTCATGAGTTGACAGGAAAAGCCTTCTCCAAAAGGTATTCCCCTCTCTCCAAAAAAACAAATACATCTCATACCACAGGTCATTCAGGATTTGCTCCAACAAGGTACAGTAGTGAGGGACTATAAGGTCAAGGCTTCTATTCCAGGCTGTTGATGATAACAACCAGGTACTCATATGGTAACTATGCTCTAGACTTAGTCTCCCAGGCCATAACAATGCTCTCCTCCATGCCAGATTCTCCAGACAAACCTCAGGTTGCCTCTAAGCTCTCTTTTGCTGCCCAAGTAGCCAGGCATTCCATTAAATGCAGCTACGATGCTGCTGAAGCATCAGCTAGATCTGCTGCATCAGCCTCAGTTCTGCATAGGTACTCCTGGCTTAGGCTACACCCCCTACCAGATGATTTCAAAAGCAAAATCGTGGATGCCCTCTTGACAACAAGTTCCTTTTGAAAAGCAGTCAGCAGAGCTTTTTAAAAATCTACAAGAGAAAAGCAAAGAGCTGCAGGATCTGAAGCATCTCTTTGTCTTCCTAGTCCCTAGGTTTCATAGGAACTACCCAGACAAGCCAAGTTTTATCTAAACTAAGTAAAAGTACCAGGAAGCCTCCTTCCTCCAGGACTGGCTCCTCTCACACTACTCCAAGGCAGCCCTTTCCTGACAGACCTAACAATGCGTGACTGGCTAGACACCCTTCCTCATCTTCCCCTTTCTGCCTGCCTCTGTCACTGTCTTCCCATGTGGCATCAAATCACCTCAGACAACTGGGTTCTTTCAATTGTGGAAAGAGGGTATTTCATGAGTTGACAGGAAAAGCCTTCTCCAAAAGGTATTCCCCTCTCTCCAAAAAAACAAATACATCTCATACCACAGGTCATTCAGGATTTGCTCCAACAAGGTACAGTAGTGAGGGACTATAAGGTCAAGGCTTCTATTCCAGGCTGTTCCTCGTCCCAAAAAAGGATGGCCCATGGAGACCCAAAAGGGACCTGTCCCTTTTAAATCCCTTTCTCCGGGTACCTACTTTCCACATGCTGTCCCTACAAACCCTTCTTCCACTCTTGACACCCAGTGCTTCCATGGCCACTTTAGGCCAGAAGGAGGCACTTTTGCAAATTCCTGCATTTTGCTGTGCCATCCTCACATTGTCAGTTTACTGCTTTGCCCTCTGGTTTATCCACAGTACCAAGGATATTTACAAAGTGCCTAGCCCCAGTAGTAGCCTTCTGTAGAACAAAGGACATACAAATCTTCCCATACTTGGACGACCTCCTCATTCAGGTAGAGGAGGGCAAGTACCTTACAAAGACAGCTCACATTCACAGTTTCACTCGTAGGAAGCCTGGGGTTCACTGTTAATCTACTCAAGTCCTCCCTTACTTCATCCCAGGACCAAATTCACTCTTCCCATGTTGTCCCTTCCCAGGCTACACATGAGGACGTTCCAGTGGTACTTGAAGAATGTTTGGTCCCAGGACTCACACCCCCTAGACTTTCAGGTGCCCTTCCTTCCCTGCCTGAAGAAGGAAATAAGGTGGTGGATTCAGCAATTTCACCTGAATCCAGGACTCCCACTACACCCTCTCCCTGCAGATCAACAGATGTACACAGATGCTTCAGATCTAGGATGGTGGACCACTATGAATGGACTCAAGGTGCAGGGTCAATGGGAGCCCCACCTCTGGAAAAAAACACATAAATATCAGGGAAATGACTGCTTTTCTCCTAGCCCTGAAGGCATTCCTACCTCTCATAGGTTCATAGGTAGGTACTAGGCTATTGACCCTAGGGCCTATATAAGCCTAGCCAAAAAGGTACCCTGGCTTTCACCACCCAAGAAAATTATTTTCCTGTGCTCCTGTTGAGCAGAGCCACAGAGGTGATCCCTGGGGTAAATTTCCTATTTCCCATCCAATCATCAAGATTTTTATTGAAGAGTGCTAATGAGGGGCTTTGTTTTATATAGATAGGTAGTTTGTTCCAGAGTATGAGAAGTCTCTGGGACAGGAATCTATCCCTCCAGCATGTTCTGTTTATTGTAGTGACAAGGTTTAGGTCCCTAGAGCGTGTAGCTCGGAGGGATTGGGATTTCTGTAAGTGGAGCATGTCCAACAGCTCTGGGTTTGACATAGCTTTGTATGTTAGGCAGAGATTGCTTCTGAGTAGGCGATATGCGATGGAGTAAAGCTGGAGTTTTTTGAGACGGTCTGTGTAGGGCATCTGTTTGAGGCCGGTAATCCTCTTTGTAAGGTATTTCTGCGGCCTTTCCAGTTGTTGTAGATGTCTTGTGAGGTACATACCAAAAGGGGCGTTGTACTCTATAATGGATCTAATGAGTGACTAGTAGAGGGGAACAATGACCTCTTTTTTCCTGGATGGGAAATATTTTGTGATGAGGTGTGCCACGTAGAAGGATTTCCTGACTACTGTGGCGATTTGATTATCAAAGGAGAGACTACTGTCCACCTGTGTCCCAAGGTCTCTTATCACACTTTCGGTGTTAAGTAGACAACCACCTATGTGGTAGCTCATGGGTACAGAGTTTTTACCAAAGGGGATGACAATGCACTATGGCTTTGACACCAGGCATCTGTCTCTGTGAGGCCCTTTTGTAGGATGTATACATTGTTAGGAGTTTCGATTATGGCTCCTAGTTTGCAGTTATCTGCGAACTTCGTTAGCCAAAGACCTTCTGTGTTAACCTGTACTTCAGAAAAGTAGATACCAAACAGGAGAGGACCCAGGACTAAACCCTGTGGTTCTCCACTTGTCACTGGTCTGAAGTCGGATTTGGAGTCTGCTACTTTCACAGTGTGGGTTTTGTCAGTGAGCCATTTGGCAACCCATCTTGTGACACAGGGATTTATACCTAGTTTAGTGAAAATACCTATAATTCCAGAGTGGGGGATGGTGTCAAAAGCTTTGACGAGATCTAGATAGGCTGTGTGAACCACCTTACCCTCGTCTGCGGCTTTGATGACTGCTTCAAAGAAGTCTATCAGGTTAAGGAGACATGATCTGCCTTTTACAAACCCGAACTGGGTGGGGTCCAGAGTTTTCAGATTACCAATGTCTTTGTGTATAAGATCCATGATGATACTTTCTATGGCCTTGCAGAACAGGCTTTTAGGCTAATGGGGTGTTAGTTACCAGGGTCCGTGGTGGCTCCCCCTTTGTGGAGTGGGATAACTGTTGCTGTGCGCCATTCAGTGGGCACAAAGCCTGAGGTAAGGCTATGATTGAACATGGTGCTTAGGTGGGGAGCCAGTTCGGGGTTCCAGTTCATTCTGCAGTTTGTGTAGAACACAGCCTGGAATGTTGTCAGGTCCCATGGATGGTGTGTACTTGGCTTTGGAGAGTGTGGTTTTTACCTGTGCAGCTGTGATTACAGGAACTTAGCATTCTTCCAGTATAGAGATGGGCCCTTTATGGGGTGAGAGGGGGGTAAAGTTAGCACTGAACCCATCTGCCAGGATGTAGGCAATATCATTTGGTTCTGTATATTTAGTGCCATTGTGCTGTAACTCAGAGCAGATCTGAATGTTGCCATTGAGATTCTTGACATAGCTATAGAATGCTCTTTGTCTTTAGAATCAGTGATGATTTTGTTTTCGTAACCAGCTTTGGAGGATTTTATGAGGGATTTCAGCTTTTTACTGCGGTGGTGGTGCTGCGGTAGCTATGCCGCCTCATAGGAAGACATTGTCCCATTCAATTCTCAGCTAGAGCATCTTCTGTGTGGAGGCATACGTGAATGGGGCGTGCCTTTGTTGAAGGTTGTGTGTCAGGGCTGGTAACCCAGTACGCAAAAATCCACTACCAATCATTAGCGTACCGGAGTTCTGCTGTGGCGACCCCTAACCGGGAAAAGCCGAAAGACACAAACTGAGGCCAACCAGGGAGTTTCTCCAATCATGGGATTTTACTCTTTTTTTTGCAACAGTTTTTCTTCTGTTGTAGAGTTTGTTTATGGCAGGGGAACACCAGGTTGGCTTCCTTTTTATGGAGGATAGCATCTTGGTTCGGTTAGGCATAGCACGATCCATGCACTCGTGTAAGTGCTTATAAAGTGCATTTGTCTAGGATTCAGCAGTCATACCTCTATTGTCCATCTGCATGGGTGCCGTCAAGTGTGCCACTTCTGTCTTAAGAAGCGTGAAGTTGGCTTTGGAGAAATTTTTTACGGTGGTTTCCCTAATGGGTGGGGGCGGGATGTGGATGTCTGGGGCGATTAGCTTGTGGTCGGATCTGACCAATGAGGAATTGACCTCTGGTATGGAACACTGATCGCCCATGTTGGTAATGACCAGGTCTAGGATATTGCTGCCCCTGGTGTGGGTGTAGATAAGATGATCCAAGGCATTGGAATTTATGAATTCCAGAAAATGTTGAGCAAAAGAGTTGGTACATGAGTAGTTGTTCCAGTTAATGGTGGGGTAGTTGAAATTGCCCATTATTAGGGTGTTGGGTTGTACCCTAATATTTTCCAGTGTATCAAGAAACTAGGAGTGGGAATCTTGGGGCATGGTGGGAGATCTGTAGCAAGTTACAATTTGGATTGTGGTCTTGCCCAGAGTTAGTTGCAGTTGGATAATCTCAGATGCATTATGCTGATCAACTAGCCTGGAGGTGTGGACATCCTTAATGAATATGGAATGCCTCTGCCTTTAGTTTTTCAGTCCAGGTTAAGTGGCTGAAAGGTGTGGTATGAATTTTAGCCTGGTAATGCAGGGGTGCTCTCTCTCATACATCCAGGTCCCCTCAAAATCTTCACAGACAACACCACAGTCTTGTAGTATATCAACAAGTAGGGTGGGACAAGATCTTACTTGCTCTGCAGACTGGCCATACAAGCATGGGAGTTGGCTACTCATTCCAATATAACCCTACAAGCAGTGTACATCCCATCACAGAACAATGATCAGGCAGATGCCATCAGCAGATCATTGCCTCAAAAATCACAAATGGATGCTGCACGGAGATGTCTTCCTGGACATAGTCCACCAGTGGGGCACTCCACAGATAGTTCTGTTTGCCTCCTCTCAGTACAGACAACTACAGCTATTCTGCTCAAGGTACTCCTCCCCACAAGTTTGGAGAGTGGATGCCTTCTCAATTTCATGGAAGGGGATGTTCCTGTATGCTGTCCTCCATTCCCCCTAATACTGAAGGTCCTGCTAAAAATTTAGCAGGACAAGCCAAAAATCTTACTGGTGACCCTATTGGCCACGGCAGCACTGGCTCCCCCTTATGTTGTCACTAGCCAAGGGCAATTGCCACAAGTTGCCTCACATGGACCTCATCACACAACACATGGGATCTCGCAGCCACTCACACCTGCAAACATTCAGTCTTACCCTGTGGGTGATGAACTTCTGATCCTTTTCAGACACCTTTACTCAGAGGACGTGGTATCTGTCCTGCAGGAGGCCAGGAAACTTGCTACTAGGAGATCCTATTTATCCAAATTGGAAAAGGTTCTCACCTTGGTGTCTTAAAAGGCAACTAGACTCCTTTCAAGCAGAGATACCTCTAGTTTTGTCCTGTCTGAGCTCCTAAAGTCTGAACTTTCTTATTCTTCAGTGAAAGTCCACTTGTCTTCTATCTCAGCCTGTTTTCCTCTTGATCCACCCTTGTTATCCAGATTAGAGGTGAAGCTTTTTCTCAAGGGGGTTCTTCACATCCAGCCACAGAAGAAACCCATACCTCCTCCTTGGGACTTGAATTTCATTCTGGGGAAACGTACTACTATCCCCTTTGAACCAGCAGCTTCAGACACATTAAAAATGTGTACCTGGAAAATTGTTCTGCTAGTAGCCCTGACTTCAGTCAGAAGAGACTCAGAATTACAAGTGCTCATGGCTATCCCTCCTTACCTCATTTTCCAGAAGGATAAGGTATCTGTGCACACTTACCCCTCCTTCATGCCTAAAGTAGTCAATGAACTTTCCCTTAACCAATCTATCCATTTACCTACGTTCTTTCCTTCCCCACAGAATGACAGTGAGAGAGTGCTCCATTCCCTAGATGTTCACAGACAACTTAGGTTCTATCTGTCTAAGACTAAGGACATCAGAAAGTCCAACGAGCTCTTTGTGTCCTTTCACCTCAGGGCTCTGGGGAAAGCGGTATCCAAACAGACTATATCTTCTTGGATATCCAAAACTCTCTTTTTCTGCTACTCCTTCCATGGAAGACAGTCGCCACACACCGTGACAGCCCACTCTACCAGAGCAGTGGCCTCCTCAGGGGCTTTGCTAAAAGGTCTAGATACAGCCACTATCCTTGAGGCAGCAACATGGTCCTCAGTCCACACTTTCATTAAACACTGTAAACTGGATTGCATCTCTAGACATGGGGCAGGATTCGACAAAGCCATCCTCCGTGGATTCTTAGAGACTGCAACTTCTTCCTCCACCCATATCAGAGGTTGAGCTTTGGTACTCTCCCACATGTGAGAATACTGTAACACGAGAATAGAAGGACATGGAATAGTTGTGTAAAATCTTACCTTAACTATAGATGTCCTTCTCTTCCATGTTGTAGTTTTCCTATCCCTCCCTCTTACCCCCTGTATGACCTTTTCACTTATCTGGATGGCATCTTTTCAGCTGACCTTAGACTATTGTCATTCAGATGTTGTTCGTGTTTCACTTTATTGTCATTCAGTTCTGAGGTCTGTGTGTGCGGAAGTCACATTTATGGCCTACGGTTTATAGTCCCTGTGTGTGACATCCCACGCAACTTACAGCAGCCAGGCTAAGCTTTTGTATGTGAGCTGGATGTTCAGGTTGCCTGAGGCGGAGGATGCCACATGTGAGAATACTGCAATATGGAAGAGAATGGCATTTATGGTTATAGTAAGATTTTACACAACTATTCTTTTCCTAATCTCTGGACAATTACAAATTAAAAAAAAGTCTTTCTTTTTAAAAAAAAAACAAAAAAAAAAAAAACTCCATCCTCTTCATTTAAAAGCACTCGGGCACAGTTCCTGCTTCTGGTTTCCTGCTTCCATGAAAGGGCAAGAGTAATCGACTCAGCAGACTGCAGGAATTGAATGAAAGTGCAAGTGTGGGCTTTTCCGACTCATTTGCTTCCTGCTGACTTGAAAGTGCAAGCACAGTCTTTTCCTGCTCAGCGGGGAGAGAACTTGAGAGACCGAATGAAAGCTCTTTATTTTAGAACTGTAGCATAGCTTCTAGGAAGATTGGAGCAGATTTCAGCATTTGGGGAGAATGGAGTGTGTATGTGTGTGTGTGTTTCTTCAGAAGGCAGCAGTATCCAAAAAATCTTTCTTCTCTACATGACTGTTTCCTGCTCAGCAGGGAGAGAAATAGAAAAAAACTGAATGAAAGCTCATTATTTTAGAACTAAAGCACAGCTTTTGGGGAGAATGGAATACACTGTTTTAGTGTGTGTGCGAGCATGCATGTGTGTGTGTGTATACGTGCATGCGTGTGTGTGCGCCAGTGTGAAGACTAAGGCATCCAAGAGATCCTTCTTCTCTACCAGAAGACTAGGACATCTGGTATAGTAAGTAAGCAAGTGCCAGTCAGAGTTTTAAAGCAGAAAATACATTTTTTAATTAGAGGAGCACTGTCTAAGTGAGTCACCCAGTCGGTAAATGGAGGTAGAAAGAGTCAAACACTGTACACTTTAATTACAGGAGGCATCTCATTAAGAGCTTGGAGTCTTAATCCTGCAAACCAGCTTCCAGACCTCCATTAACTTCTTTATTATTTTTTTTTTTTGGTAAGTCACTGAAGACTACAGTCAATCAATGTTTGTCATTAGTTTCATAATTCCTGGTGTTCAGAAAAATGCGTTTCCATGCAGTTCTGTTATTCTGTCACTTAAGGCTCTGAGCTATTAAATAACTACTTTCTGTAGTTAAAAGTACAGGGTTTGAATCCTCCCATTTCCATTTGATAACTGTGTGACTTTGAGCAAGTCACTTAGACATTACTCTTGGGATATTTTCTGCAGTGTATTTACCTGGTTAAAAACAGATTAAAAATAACACCTTGGCTCTAGAATGATGATTGTCACAGTTGAAGTGACACCTTGACCTCTTGTGCAAAAAGTGTGAAAAAGAGTTTATGGATGGATTTAAAAGTTGTCCCTTTTGTGGCATTTGTCCATGCCACCTCCACTGTTTTTGGCTTAGTCCAGAATTTTTGAGCAAAGAAATTGAGAATTATTTGGTCACTTCCTTGTAAAATGTGTGGCTTTCTGGCAAATTGTTGGGGATTTCAGCCACTAAATAATGACAGACACTGAGTTTCAGAATTTATTTCCTTCAGAAAATGCTTGCTAATGCAGCTTTCTAAGTACATAAGAGAAATATTTAGAATATAGTCTTGATTTTTGTGTGCTTGTCTCTGATTCCTGAAATAAGAAGTTGTGAGGGAATGAGGGGTGCAGTTGGATGCATTGTATGGTTCTCACAGCAGTGAGCTGAAGTACATTTCTTGGTCATTTTGTATGTATTTGATCACTCAGTTTATCACAAGCAGACATCTGAATGTATGCAGGACAAGTGCCCCTAAGGTGCGGTGATTGATGGTCGTGTGTGTGTGTTTCCTTGCATCCCAGAGTAGTTATGGTGTAAAGGAAGGGATCAGTTGTAGTAAGCAGGAGCTTCATCAGATGAGCCATGTTCTCTGGGTATTATTCTTTATTGATGATGTCTTTCATATCTGGCAGTGAATAAACTGGACAGTCTACAAGTTTAATGTTAAAATATTAAGTATAAAATAATTTTTAGTTAAAATTTTTTTTTTGTCAGACACACGGGTGTGAAATGTACTATGTTGTCCTACAACAATTTGTGTGGTCTTAATGCAGATGAGCAAGGCTATGAGCTGCTGCTTGTAGTTGTGTAATGCAGTGTTTGATTCCTTCAGCTTTTGTTTGTCTAGTGTGAGTCTGACCAAGTGGCTTCACCAGACAGTGCTCCTGGACTGCCCTTGAAAAGAGACACTTGTGTCCAGTAGGCTATCTGAAGTTGTTAGCAAATACAATACACATTTGTCTTTTGAATTCCTGTACCTTTCAGATAGCTGCTAATTAGTGCTTCTTTACTTGCTATTTGACCATGAATCCCAGCTTGTTTGTTGCGGTTTAATGGATTGCCAGATGCATTTTCAGTAAATGACAGTTTCAGAGGAAGAGAAGATTACAGTTGTTCATGCTGTCTGTTTTCACCGTGAGAGTGTTTTGTTTTGTATAGTCGTCAAATGACTTTGTGTTTTTGATTTAAAATTTGTAATAAAAGTTTTAAATTGCATTCAAATATCTGTGACCATTGTTAAAGTAAAGAAGAAATAGCATGTACACTGACCGCTTTGAACAGTGTTTTATAGTAATTGGGGAGAGACAGCCATGTAATGGGATATTTGTATGGCTGCTGGGGTAGGGGTGGTCTGTTACTTTGCCTAGAGCCTCTTTTGACCATGATGCAGCTCTGCTCTTATTATTCAGAAACTGCAAAGTATTTTGCATCATGCTTATGCCCCATCTTTGTGTTTTTCTATATTTTTAATGCAGTAAAGAAACTACCCAGGAGCACTGTGTGGTTAAGTGACTTGCTGAAAGTCACACAGTAGGCAAACGGAGGTAGAATGAGTAAAATCCTTCTACTTATATATACCCTTGACTACAGGAAACAGCTCACTTGGAGCTTAAAGTCTTAATCCTATGCCCCAACTGCCAGACCTTTACAGATGTCTTCATTTTCTAATAAATCACTGTGGATTACTGTCGGTCAATTATGCCAGTCATTACAATTTCATAGTTTTATTTTTCAGAGAAAGCATGCCCATGCAACACTTATTCTTCTGCCGATATTTTAAGTCATCTGGTGTTGTCTGACACGTTACAAACTGCTTGCATAGTTAAAGGTCTACCGAATCCTTTCACCTCCATTTGTGCAAGTCACTGAGCCCAGACAGTGCTTCTGGATCACCCATAAAAAGAGACACTCTGCCTAGTGGATTTACCTGGTTAACAGATACATAAAATGATATTTAAAATGTGTCCCCTCTTGCCCCCCACCCCCATTTTTGATTTTGACCAGAATTCTTAAACAAAGACATTGAGAGCTATTCTGGTCTGCTCCCTGTAAAAATATTGGCTTTCTGGCATATTCTTTTAGATTGTGGTTACTAAATAATGACACATGAGTTTCAGACTTTTTATCCTTCAGAACATGCCTGTTAATGAACTTATTGTTATATCAACTTCCTAAGTACATAAGAGAAATATTTAAAAACACGTCTGCTGTAATTTAATGGATTCCTAGATCTATTTTTAATAACTGTGCTTCAGAGGAAGCAGGTTTTCTGTTGCTGATGCTGTTTGTTTTCAGTGAGAGTCTGTCTTAGTGTGATTTTTATGTCATTTTTTTCTGATTCTTGTGCTAAAATATTGATAGGACAGAGGGCATTTGCATTGAATGGTTCTGACATCTGAGCTGAGATAAATTTCTGGGCCAATATTTATGAATGTATTCATTTACTTCTCAAGAAAATGTCTGAGGTGTACACTCATACAAGTGACTGCAATTGATGTGTGTGGGGGGAGGTGGGGTATCAAAGATCAAAGTGTTAACAATGTAGTGAGTAGAGTAAACTAAAAAACTGAGACCAGGTGAAAGGCTGAAGTTGTATGTAACAGAATTTGTAACTAAAGATGTTAAGAGAGAGAATTATTTCTTAGTGTGAGAGGACTGGACTTTTGCAGCTTACTCTCAAGTCTCTAATGCTTGAACAGCTGGTTTGTGGTGAAACGCAGTGTAGTACAACAACTATTTTTTTCCATTATAAATAGTGTAAAAGAAAAATATTACATTGTAACTGTTCTGGCAAGCAAAGATGGAATGGGTGTATCAACGAACCCTTTTGTAACTATAAAGATCACATTTTAACAATGGTGTGAGCTTCCTTCCTAGTTGTTGTTGTTAAATGTTTATTATTTTAGCCGTCTCTTCCACATTATGTAAGATTATATAGCGATCCCCATTTTGAAGATTGAAGGTTGACAGTGGCTGTAGTTTCTTTAATTATTTTGCTTGTTGTTATTACGGTAGTCATGATGTTGCGGGGGGGGGGGGTTGTTGCTCGGTTTGCCCACCTTGGACTTCTGCAGCTTGAGTGCTCTCCCAAGGGTCTCTAATGGTTAAAGAGCTGGGTATGTGGTAAAACACAGTACCTCCGCTTTTGTATTATAACTGCTATATAATTTTCCCGTGAGTAATAATGTAAAAAAGGAAACTAATATACAACCAAATGCCTTTTCTCGTAGGCAATGGGAAAGGGGGCATCAAAAGAACTTTTTGTAAGTATAAAGTAACATTTTAACCATGCCATGAGCTCTCTTCCTTGTTAGTAAATATTACAAATTTTTCCCATTTGTTCCATGGTGGTGCAGCGATTAACGTTGTCGCCTCACAGCAAGAGGTTCTCCCATTCAATTCTCAGCTGGAGCGCCTTCTATCTGGAGTCTGCATGTCCTCCTCGCGGTTGTATGATGTTTAACGATATGCAGGTAGGTGGGTGTGTGAATGGGTGTGCCTTCTTTGAAGGTTGGGCATCCGGCTGGCAACTTAGCACTGTAAAATCCACTGCCAATCATTAGTGGAGCGGAGTTCCGCTGTGGCGACCCGTAACTGGTAACTGGTGAATTATTCTCACTCTTACCTGTTAACAATAGTTATAAATTTTCAACAAAAGAAACAAGTTGAACTGCGTGTTTTTTTAGTCCAGTTGTAGCAGACCCTTTCCCACAATCTTTTTGAGGTGTCAAAACTAACAGCTCATACTTCAGAGAACTTTTAGCAGATATTTAAACTACTTTTGCTCAGTGTCTGCAGTGGTAAGATGTGTGTTTTATCTTGAATGTTAGCAAAATGTGCATTTATTTCTTTAACAGTATTTTCCCTACAAGATAAATATGACTCTTTAATTTGGGTTAATGATATTTTTTTCTGTCTCTACTGAGGTACATCTATCTTTGTGCATGACATTTTCCCCATCTCTTTTCTACTGCTAGTTAACAGCCTTGACTTGTTATAGCATATGATACCAGCACTTCATCCAAACCATAGTTCTTGAGCATGACAAATAAGTAGTTTTCTGTGTTGTGAACATTGTCAGGGTTTCTAAAATTTATGGCATTAACTGCTTTTTTTGTAGGGAAATGATCTTTCATTTTGTAACAGTGGGTTATAGGTGAGTTGTTATCTTGTATCATGTATTTATTTGTATGTTGGTATGGAGTTTGTGTTTTTTTTTTCACATGTCCTACATGCCCACCAGCTAGCTACTGTACCCCTATTTTGTCCTGGCAAGAAAGGAAACCTGGGGACGTCCCCTGATCCAGGCAAGACTTACCTGGGTGGCTGAAACTGTAAAGCAGAGTGGTCCTTCTTTGACTTGATTTGCAGGACCTGTTGGTTGTACAAGTCCACAAGCCATGCCAGGAGGTACTTCACATTGCTGAGGTGTACTTTCAGTTCCTGGTTTTACTCAGCAGCTCCAACTCTCAGCATATGATTCCTGGAGACCAGGATACACACCTCTAGATCACCGTTGGAAGAAGAGCCTTCACCAACTCTACAGAGAAGGAGACACATATACTATCATTGACCCCTTCAGGTCATCTTCAGCAGCGGGACCATCGTCCTCCTGTTGAGAGTCAGACATGGTGGCCATTGGAGATCCAGTGATAGAGACTTCTACAAGCAAAGCCCAATGT
The DNA here is from genome assembly GCF_019279795.1 of Protopterus annectens. Classification (NCBI taxonomy): domain Eukaryota; kingdom Metazoa; phylum Chordata; order Ceratodontiformes; family Protopteridae; genus Protopterus; species Protopterus annectens. The sequence goes on from NC_056743.1 coordinate 1,775,059,596, forward strand.
GACTGTGGCCCTTTCTCCTTTATCTGTTTGCAGCAGGATGTGCAGAGGGGTACCCAACAGGAAAATAAATGTTGGACACATGCTGCAAGCATTGTCTCATTTGTACAGGAGACTGATATTGACGTCATACATATCCCACTGCTGGGAGAGGAGCTCCCTTCACACCGTTCCACCATTGCAAAACAAAGCCGATATTCCTAAGGAAGCATGAACAATAATAAGATAGTAGAAAACAAGAGTGCAGCAAAACAGCTTACATTACATTTCAGCTTCTGTTTGTTCTGAACATCTGTCTGTTACTGATGAAATTGTGATGGTGTTGCTGCCTTAGATCCCTGAACAGATGCCAACACTGCTTACCAGAATGAGTGTAGCTAGCCACGTTATTCATCATTCTGCCATCCATCTTCCACAGAGATCTGCCATTCTGGCTCAGCAGGAGTACCCTAAAGTTCCTGTGGGGAAGGAACAGAAAAATCCTGATCTTCTTGGCATGTACTTTAGGCAGTGTGAAATCCAGTGTATCATTCAGGTCCACTCAGAGAGATAAATGGTGGCCCCATGCACACAGTTGCACATTTGCTGATCATGGGTTACACAGAATCATACCACACATAGCACTACTGTATGTCCTTAGCACTGCTGTGATTGGAATGGATATAGTGCTGTGCTTCAGTGCTTTGGGTATACATAGGCTGGATGCAAAAGCTTACTGGTCACATGCTTCATGGTCACCAGGATGTGCACAGCTAGTAACAGTGTGTTGGATTAGCACAGTGCATTACAGCAGCAGTTCACAGGCAGTTGTGCAAAAAGTAGCTTTATTAGAATAATCACCATGCTAACTGGCCTTTGTTAATGTGATATAAAGCATCAGCGCAATTGTACTCCCTGTCATACAACTGTGGAATTTTAGAATATCAGTGATTCGCTTTTTAATTTCTCCAAGTCTTTTGGGTTTCCAGTACCATGATGATGGGAATGGATCCCATTCTTAAGTCAAAATATGATTTAAAGTTCATGAAATTAGTATTGTTCCAATTTTTGATGTTAGCCAGAAATGCCCAGTAATGACTCTTGCAATTTGAATGGAGTTGCATGTATCGGTAAAATATCTAAGTACGATTGTAAATTCTTTTTTATATGACACATTGCTTCTACTACTACTGGAACTGTCTGGGTGCCTTCTTCCACATTGCCCTTGTTTCTGCCTGCAAATCCTGGTATTTCATGACTTTGTGTCTGTCTATGCAAGACACTGTAGTCACTGAGTGTAGCAGTTTTAATGATCAATGCAAGTTTTGTCTTGTTTTCATGGACTACTATATCTGGTTTTCTCGCATCTGTGTTTTGAACTGCTGATAATGGGTGATCTCATGTGATATAAACTTCATCATTTTCTATAATGCTTTGTGGCTCATGTTTCCAGTGTTTTTCAGCCACTTTAATACCATAATGTTTTCACAATCCCCAATGCAACAGTCTTGCCACATTATTATGGCTTTCAGTATACAATCCTTCTGCCATCTATATCATAACCAGCAACAAGATTTATGACTGTTTCCAGTTCTGTTTTACAAAACCTACATTTGTCTGTTTCTCCCACATGTTAAATGGACTTTGTAAACAAACGTGTATGTTGTCTATTATCTTGGGCAGCCAATATTAATCTTTCGTCTTTCGGTTTAAATTCACCTCTCCTTAGCCATTCCTGCGTTCAGTCCTGATCAACATGAGGTTGTTCCAAGAGTTTTCTATACTTGCAACTATATTTATGCATTTTCCACATCTCAGGCCTTTTCATCTGATCCTTCACCTAATATTCTTTATTTTGCTTTTTGGCATATTCAGTTGCTACCTGATTTTTATCTACTTCTGGTTTGATTTCCATTCTTGCTTGACACCGTTGTGCTTCTGCTAAACTAAGTAGGGAAGTCATCTTAGACTTATTCTACTCCTGTTCCAAAACTTGCACTACATTTGGGTCTTGTGAAGCCAGCAGATATGTATGCAGTCCCATGATTGCAGATCTGTACATGTAATCTGTTTCGAGGAGGACCATACCTCCTTTGGAACGGGCAATATATAATCTTGGTATGCACTGATTTTTATAAGTCATTTGATGAGCAAGAAGGATCCTTCTGGTTTTCCTGTCCAACCTATCCAACACCTTTTGGGGCCAGTCAGTCAGTGGAAAACTGTAAGTTAAGACAGGAAGAGCAAATTGGTTTATAGCTTGGGCAAGTTTTATTCGGATTTGTTCATTTTATTGATCCTTCATCATTTCCCAAATATTTGTACACTCCCTGTTGCTCAAGTTCTTATATATCACATTTTTGTCCCAAACTGATGTTTTCTTGGTGCTGTAGTTTTCCTGCTTTAAAGGTTCCTTTTGCACATTTATCAAGACAAAATGATATTCTTATATAATCTGAAAAAGTTTTGACCATTTGCAGTTGTGTTTTCTGTTCCTCATGTCATGAACTGTACAGTTTTAAATTGTCTACAAAAAGAAGATGAAAAGTCTTTACACTTTGTTGTTTTCTGGGAGACAATTTGTAGCCATGATCCCATTCTGTTACCTTTTCCTTTCTAGTTATTTGCTCCCAATACCTTGGTTCCTTTGCCAGTTTTCTCCAATAAATTCCAGCCCCCTCTTATCTATTATGTGTATCCCTAACCACAGTCTTCCCTATTGGCAGAATCTCTCTTCTCCATTCTCGTGCTGATTTAGTTACTAGAATACTCCCTGTTATTTTATGGATATAATACTCTGATTTTTGTTGTTCTCCTTAGAGTCTGCATACAACATCCCAATCTCTCCTTATTTCTTGAGCTTCCACTTCTATCATCATCATCATCATTGCTTTCCACTTTGAATTATAGTTTTCTGCTTGTGCTGTGTATAAGAGCCTTAACTGTATTGCTACCCCCTCAAATTGGGTAATCCTAGTCTGCCTTGAATCAGCTTATCCCACTAGTCCCTTGCTGTCTTCCTTTCCCAGATAAAATCCTTCAACTCTTTTTTTTAATTGCTAACAACAGCTTCAATTCTGGCTGATAAAAATATGCCTGACCTGTGCATAAGACTAAAGGGACTAAAACATTTTAATTGCTTGTATCTTAGTACCCATATCTATATAACAAAGGATGTACTTCGTGTTTCACTGTTGCAGTCATTACATCTGGATAATCTGCTGGCAGGTTGACCTCAGTCGCCTTGAATAACAAAGTCTTGGGTCCTGCATCAGTTGCTGTCCCCTCTTCCATGATGTCAGGTCATCAGGGGGTATAAAACATGCAGCCAACACCATTTTAATCAGTCCTTCTTGCCGCGTGGTGCCCAAAGCAGAAGTAGTTCTCAAGTGCCGGTCGGCCGACTCCTGAAATTTTCGTTTTCGAGTTTCAGAACCGAAGTCTTCAAACTAAACCCAAGTACCCCACTGGGGAAACTTTTTCTTGCCGATGTCAGTAAAAGTTAATAATTGTATTACTTGTGGGAAGCAAATACATCATAAGCATTTTCATTTGTACTGTATTCCTTGCCTAGGCCCTGATCACAACATGCCTTGCTGTTGGTTTTGTGCTAAATTTAACGCGTCAGTATATTTTTGCTTCTAAATACTTTGGTTCAAGAATGAACTATCCTGAAATGTCGTCGGTTAGCAATCCGACTACCGGAATCAACAAAAAACGCAAGGAAAAAGACAGAGACAGACCGTCGAGGTCCAAAACTGATGACGAAGCTTCTCCTAAGCCAATCGCCGGTTCGCCGGTACTCAGTGAGGCGCTTTTGCAGCCCCTGATGCCCGCTATGTTTGAGTCGCAGGCCTCTACCGAGACCCATTCAGAGTCCGGTATGCAGTGAGATTCTGCAAGTATTGAACCTGCGGATGTCTCTCCCTTGGATGGGTCCAGAGCCACTGAGCAGGCACCGGCTTCTGAGGGTGTTTTCAGGCCTCATCATTTGTATATTAAACTTACACCATCATCAAAAACAAAGCCAAAACCTACTTCTATGTCTAAAAAACCGACGCATGACGTACGTGCTCAGGCCCCTATGCCTAAAAAACAAATGATCAAAATGGCTGAGGATTTAATTACCTTGATCAGGGGTTCCCAACCCCCCCCCCCCCCGCTAAGAAGCCTATGCAAGGCACTGATTATGAATCTTCAGATCAGGTATCCATTTCTTCTGATTCCTCTTCTGATCAGGAATTTTCTATCCCACCTTATGAGGACTCTGATGCAGAGGAATCCGTCTCTTCTGCTTCTCCTCCTGAGAATTACTCTTTTGGAAAGACTTTGCATACTTTAAGGGAACATTTTCATTGGGAGAGTCAGGACTTCTCAGAATCCAAAAATAGGCTTAGGGATTTTCTTCTTCTTCCTCAGCATAGGCCTTTGGCTATACCGCCTGTATTAGACATTGTTGATGATGTTTTCTCAGAATCACGCAGGTAAACCAGGAAACAAAAAGTCACACACTTCACTCTTTTGTTGACAAACCACTCAGGAATAGATGGTACTAACAGTATATCCCCAACTCACGAATGTGAGAGCTGATGTTGGTGTTAAAGGCGTTTATTTGAGACAAACACAAAAATTTACGTTAAACACTAGCAGCGTTTTTCGTTCCAACTAGTGCCATCTCCAAGCACTTATCTTTTGGCAGTCCCTTTGGGGGGAAAACTAGCACTTAATGCTCAAAATTAGCATCTAATTACCCAAGACAAGTGGGTCTTAAATATAGTATCCCAGGGGTACAGATTTCATTTCCACACGTTGCCAATTCCAAATGGATGGCCAGATCTGCCACCAAATCAGTGGGCAGAGGCCCAGAAACATGTCATGTCCCTCATGAATATAGGGGCTATTCAACCAGTACCAGAAAAGGAAAAAGGACAAGGATTTTATTCAAGACTTATCCTGGTACCCAGAAAAGACAAATCATGGCGTCCATTTCTGGACTTATCCATTCTAAATACTTTCCTGGACATTCCAAAATTCAAAATGCTGACTTTACAACAGCTACTGCCTATGCTAGGCAAGAATGCGTGGTTGGTAACTCTAGACTTAAAAGAGGCATACCTGCATATCCCAATCAGGGAATCTTGCAGAAGATACCGCCGCTTCAAAACAGGCTATTTGCATTACCAGTTCTCTGCACTGCCCTTTGGCTTATCTGCTGCACCCAGGGTTTTCACAAAGTGCCTGAGGACACCAGTAATTGCATTTTGCAAATTTTGCAGACAAAGAAACATTCAAATTTATCCATATCTGGACGATTGTCTCATTCAGGCAGAGGACAAGAAAACTCTCTTCTTCAGCATCTGGCATTTGTAAAACGGCTTCTAGCATGCCTAGGGTACACCATAAATGAAAATAAATCACAACTGGTACCCTCTCAAATAATTACATTCCTGGGTGCAAGCTTGAATACAACTGCCCAGATGGCTTACCTCACGCCAGACAAACAAATTCAATTGACAACATACTTCAAACAAGTGGCAACAAAAACCTAGCTATCTGCAAGACAAATTCTGCAGGCTTTGGGGTTCATGGCATCCTGCATTCTACTAATTCCATATGCAAGACTGCATATGAGGAAACTTCAATGGTACCTAAAAAGCTTATGGAGTCAACATTGTCACAGCCTGGAAACAATGATTCCTCTCATTCCCTGCCTGCAACAGGAGTTTCTTTGGTGGGCAGGGGCATGTTACCAAAACAAGGGACTGTCATTCATTCTACCCCCTGCCACCCAAACCCTAACTACAGATGCATCAGACTATGCTTGGGGGGCCCATCTGGCAGGGAGATGCATTCAGGGCAAATGGAGCCCAAATCAAATGCATCTACATGTCAACCAGAAAGAAATGCTAGCTGTACAGAATGCTTTGACAGCCTTCAAGGACTTCCTTCATCCAGGACAACTACTGATAAAGACGGACAACACCACAGCCATGTGGTACATAAACAAGCATGGTGGGTACCCATTCCTACCCCCTTTGCAGACTAGCCCTGGCCTTGTGGAACACGGCCTTGACTTACCAAATGCATATTCAAGCTCAATTCCTGCCAGGAAAGCAAAATACTCTGGTAGACGACCTAAGCAGAAATCTTATGGTCCCACATAAATGGAAACTGGATCCACAAATCTTCAGCATGTTGACACGAAAATGGGGGAGCCCAGACATGGATCTATTTGCCACTCCCCAAAGCTATCAGTTGGACAAATTCTGCACAAGAACTCATCACAAAAAAGCATGGAAAGTGGATGCTCTATCCTTCAGCTGGAAAAACCTATCAGTCTATGCCTTTCCCCCTCTGCCTCTACTCTCCAAGGTCTTACTAAAAGTCAGACAGGAAAAAACAAAAATGATTCTGATTGCTCTAGACTGGCCTCGCCAACACTGGTACTCGCTTCTAAGGAATATGCCACACCTTCCTCCATGGTACTTGCCTCAAACACCTCATCTATTGTCTCAGCAGAACTATCAAATTCTGCACACTCAGCACCAAACTCTGAATCTTGCAGCATGGCTAATCAACTAATTTCACCAATCACATCCCTCAGTAAATCTGTGATGGATGTCATTTTGGAGGCTAGAAGGCCTAGTACTAGAAAATCTTATGCTGATAAATGGAAGAAATTCTGTGCTTGAAACCAAGCACAAGGAACAGACACAGCAAAGCCCGATGTTCCTCAGATCTTGCAATACTTAACTGAGATGCTTCATAAGGGCCTATCTTTTTCTTCAATAAAAATCGTCTGCCATCTCGGCTCACTACAACACAGAGCCTCCTCTTTTTCTCACCCCTGCTAAAGCAGTACCTCAGAGGGGCCAAAAATTTAAGGCCTCCCAGGAGAGCACCGACACCTGCATGGGACCTCAATTTTGTGCTGGAAAAACTCACCCTACCTGCTTTTGAACCAGCTGCTACTGCGGATATAAAATTTCTTTCTTGGAAGACCGCCTTTCTTTTAGCAGTCACTTCAGCAAGAAAGGTTTCAGAACTACAGGCTCTCATGGCAGTGGAGCCTTTCATTATCTTTTACCCGGACAGGGTAGCCCTCAGGACCAATCCTTCTTTTATACCTGCCAACGTTTTTCCCAAATCTGCAGAACAAGGGGGAGCGGATTCTGCATTCACTGGATGTACACAGACAACTAAGATTCTACTTAAACAGGACAAAATTTCTAAGAAAGTCTGACCAACTACTGGTGGCATTTGCTGCAGGAACTGAGGGGAAGGCTATATCAAAGCAGACTATTTCAAAATGGATAAGCCATTGTATTCATTTCTGCTACTTGCACCATGGTAAACCTGGCAACAAGGGGATCAGATCCCATTCCACCAGGGCTGCATCTACTTCTGCAGCCTTTCTCAGAGAGGTTCCTACCAGAGACATTCTAGAAGCTGCTACTTGGAGCTCAGTTCATACGTTCACAAAACATTACCATTTACCTCTCTTTTCTAAATCCAGGGCAGGCTTTGCCACTGTAGTCCTGCAGGGCCTTATAGCAGCTCCTAATGCTGTTTAATTCCATCCTCCCATCCATAGCTTTGGGATTCTACCCAAATTTAATGACTGCAACAGTGAAACATGAAGAACATAGTACAGTTGTGTACACTTACCATAAATGTAGATGTTCGAGTGTATTAACTGTTGCAGTCTGGGCTACCCACCCGCCAGCCCGCTTTCTTCTCTATTATTATACCTCTTCTTTCCTTCACTATGCTCAAAAGCCTTTGTGGTGTATTTGCTTTTAGTTGAAGGTAAATTGTGTTCTATAGTACATGTATAAATGTGTGTGTGTAGATTATATATATATATATATATATATATATATATATATATATATATATATGTATGTATATATATGTGTATATATATATATATATATATGTATGTATATATATGTGTATATATATATATATATATATATATATATATATATATATATATATATATATATGTATGTATATATATGTGTATATATATATATATATATATATATGTATGTATGTATATATATATATATATATATATATATATATATGTATGTATGTATATATATATATATATATATATATATATATATATATATATTGCTCCCCATTTGTGGGGCAAGAAAAACTGATTAAAATAGCGTTGGCTGCATGTTTTATACCTCTGACCTGACGTCTTGGAAGAGGAGACAGCAACCGACGCAGGACCCAAGACTTTGCTATTCAGGCTGACTGAGGGCAACCTGCCAGCAGATTACCCAAATGTAATGACTGTAACAGTGAATACACTCGAACATCTACATTTATGGTAAGTGTACACAACTGTACGTTCCAGTTTCTCATTGTTTTTATTTTCTGTTTAGTCTCTTCCCACATATCCTTAGCTGGCACAACGGTGTCATTTCTAAGCCATGCTCCTAAATACGTCATGTTATCATGTCCCCATAAATGTGGATATTGTTGGACCAATTCATGTATGAGTATATAATTTACCGCTATTGCCTTTGTTTTAGCTTCATTAATTTTGTATGCCGAGAAGATTTGAAACTGTCTTAAAATGCTCCACAACACTGTAATGTCCCTTTCTGGTTTTGTTTTGTATAAAATAAGGTAATCTGCAAAGATGATATTAAGACAACCACTCTGCTACTGGCGGAGCGCAGTGTGTCTCCAACCTAACACCACTCTTAAGTATTCAGCTGCTGTACCACCTTTATCTTTTATCCAGCTGTTGGATACATTGTTATAAGAAAAGCGCAGTCAGGGTCTAAACTGTCTGCAAACACAAACAGCTAAAGTTAGCTTAAGAGTATGTGTCTACCTGTTTGAGCTAATATTTATTATCCCCTGGAGAGCACTCTGCTTTGGCTTATAAGCAGCCCCCCCCCCCCCACACACACACACTCATCTTCCATTTTCTCTTTTATTCCCTTCTGTTAGCAAATAGTATCCATAACTGCTCAAATACTGTGTGTTTGTTAATTTAAATTGAGACCACAGTAGCCTACTGATACAAAGTTATCCTGTTTTTCAACATGAGAAATGGTTAAGAAATTACTTACAGCTTCAGAGTATTCCTTGGTCAATTCTTATTGTTTCTTAAACACAAACTTGTCTTTGCTTGATCTTAGCTCATTAGCAGCAGTACAAAAGTACTGCCTGCTCATGCCCTTGTTCTCCCCCTTCCCTCTTTATTACTTTAAGCCATTCCCAAAGTTAATAAATATTATCTGTGGAGGGCACCATTTTTAAAACTACAACCACTCTTTGAGCACTTTATGCTCAGCCCTGCCATAAAACTTACTAAAACTGCCTGAACTGGGGCACAGCTAACTGATAGTTTGTGGAAATACAGGGTACCTACTGAGTCTCCACATTCACTATCATATGTTTTTTTATCAGTTTACTCGGTTACCTGATTGTTTCCAGCCCCCTCATAAGAGCAATGAACAGGGTCTCTGCCCGCTTCGCTCCCTACCCTACCCCCAGTTCCCTCCCACCCCTAGTGATCCTACCTTTATTACACACGCAAACCCCTCCCATCTTTCCAACAGCCAACCATGGGACTAAACCCAACACTACCTCCTCCATCTTCCCTCTGCTATCACTCCTCCTCAGCTAACATGTATAAGCATACCTATGCTCACTGCATGACCCCCTCCTTGTATATCTTACATCCTACCAAAACTCCATCATTCCACCACTCAACCACTACCACTGTACTACTACTCACGCCACCACTCATGTCTCACCCTCACTCAGCTCCCCTCCCACCAACTCAAGAACCATCCCTATGCACCCCCCATATATTCTATCAACTATATTACTCAAATAAAAAGCATCCCTACAACTTAACGGAGTAACCCTCCCAACATACCTATTACCCACAGAACACAATCATAAAGTTTCCCTAATAAACAAACACATTCAAAAACTGAGAAAACTAATAACCTCATGCATATCAAAACTAGCCCTAAGTGGAGATATCTACCCCAACCCTGGCCTCACCATCTCCAACCCCACTCCTCATAATCAGCCTAGAAACCACAACTTCTCCCAAATCACAACCAATAGAAAGCCAAGTGACTTCCTTCTACTAAGCCTAAATATTAGAAGTATACCCAACATGGTCCATGAACTCCATACCACCATAGACTTGTATTCCCCAGATATTCATCCTGACAGAAACCTGGCTAAAACCTCACATTACCAGTGAGCAAATCCTCCCTACCGGTTACGGCATACTAAGAGTAGACTGGCTAAACAAGAAAGGAGGCGGTATAGATATAATATTTAAACAGCATCTAAACATCCAGATCTTAAAATCATCAGCTCCACAAATAGGCAATGAATAAATAATATATACCAACCTCAAAATAAGCCAGAATAAAACCATCAACATAACTGGATGCTACTTCTCACCTGGCCAAAACATCCCTCCACTAGAAAACCCCTTCAGCTGGTCTAACCACCATCTCTCCCAAGAAACCATAATTTTAGGTGATTTCAATATTGCCTGGCAATCCTGTTCTGGCAGCCATCCAACCCATCATCTAAATCTTCATGGCTTCACCCAACTAGTCCAGTCACCAACCAGGGTGAATAAAAACTCCAAGAAGCACACTACCCTGGATTGAATACTAGTCAGTAAGAGCCCTCAGTCATATATAGCAGGCTGCTTATCAGATAGCCTCAGTGACCACTCCCCAACATTCCTACTCAGAAAAACCTATACCAAGCTAAACCTGTCATCTACAGTCAAATATGTAAAAAACTAAACGTTAACCCACTCACATTCATCTCATCTCTCAAAGAATGTAACTGGCATCCACTGAAGTACCTCAGTCTTGATGACGCAGTTGATTTTTTTAATACTACCTTCCTGAGCATCCTTAATTACTACGCCTCCGTAAGACTTTCAAAAACCAAAGCAAAACCCTCCCCATGGCTACAGAGAACCACTACGTCAGAAATGCAAAACAGGGATAAAGCCTGGGAGCACTGGCGCAAAACCAAAACCCCCTCAACTAGACAGAAATTCCTAGAACTACGCAATAGAGTCAAACGGCTAATAAAACTGGACAAATTTCAATGCTACCAGTCTGCCCTAGACTCCTCCCAACAAAATCCCAAACAATTCTGGTCCTCCATAAACTCCATCCTCCACCCAGGTAAAGTTAGTACCCCTCCTCCTAACATCCCTCACTCCTCCGAAAATATTGGTACCTCATTCAACACACATTTCACACAAACCATACTATCATTAGCTAGACAACACAACCCCCCTCCCCTCCAACACACACCTTTAGCTAGTAATCTCCCCACTGTGTTCTTGTTTTCTCCTCTTCCTACCTCCAACATAAAAAAAAAAACTCTTAACTGAACTTAAGCCCACCAAATTATCAGCAGACAACCTCCCAATTGAATACCTACAAATCACAGCTGATGCTCTAGCCTACCCAGTATCCATCTTGATTAACCAATCTCTGTCAGAAAGTTATGTTTCCACACCATGGAAAGTATCACGTATAATTCCCTTCCACAAAGGCGGCCCCTCCACAGACCTAACCAGTTACCGCCCCATAGCTATGCTCTCTCCACTCTCCAAAATACTAGAGAGATGCATTCACTATCAGGTCTCAAACTACCTCCTTACTAACAACCTCTTTTCCAATGCTCAGCATGGTTTCCGACCAAACCATAGCACCACCACTGCCTTACTGTCCTTTACTAACGCTATCCTTCAGCCTAAAAACAATGACTATCTCTCCTCTGCTACTTTCCTAGCCCTATCTAAAGCATTTGACATGATCCCACACAAACAGTTCATCTCTGTCCTCAATAATCTATCCTTCTCTCTGTCACCAACTGGTTTCAGAGTAACCTGACCACCAACAGTCCGTTGTATGGCAGAATGACATATCTTCCCAACTACCTGTCTCTATAGGGGTTCCCCAAGGATCCATCCTTGGACCCCTGCTCTTCTCTATTTTCGCCAATAATCTAGCCTCTGCCACCAAACATGGCACACTCATACAATACACAGATGACTCAACCATCATCTGCTCCGCCAAGTCCCTACCCAAACTGCAAAAAGTCACACAGGAAGCCTTTTCCTCTGTTGAAACGTGGTTATCCGATGCCCAATTAATACTCAACCCAAACAAAACTAAACTACTCATCTTCCAACCCACCAAACATACTCCAAACAACTTTCACTTTAACATCACAGCAAAAGATAACACCAGTATACACCCAACGGAACATACCAAATTGCTAGGAGTGGAAATAGATAATAAACTAAAATTTGACATACACATGTCCATGACCATAAGAAAAGTCCAGAAAAACACTAGGAGTGTTATACAGAAATAAGCAACTTCTCACCAAAGCAGCAAAGATTTTAGTAGCAAATTCCCACCCTTATCTCCACCCTACCTTATGCCTTTCCAATATATACTAACCTAAGGCAATGCGATCTAAACAGGCTCGAGACCCGCTACAACAAAATCGCCAAATTTGCCACAGGGGCATCCTGCCATAGTCACCACTGTCTCACTTGCTGAACTGGGCTGGCTTGAACTCCCTCACCTCCTTCAATGGTATCAACTCACACTCGCCCACAAACTAGTAAACCATCCACTAAAAGTCCCATCCCTCCAGAATCTACTCTGACCCTATCGCACCACCAGACCACTAAGATCCAGCAACAAAAATCACTTACAGGTCACTAAAGCCAATAACTCTGCTGGAGAAGCACTATTCTCTTGCGCCATAGCCAAATTATGGAACTCCCTCCCACCCCCAGTTATCTCCGTACCATTATGCAACCATTTCAAAACTTTACTAAAAGCGCACTGAAAAACATGTTGGCTATGCCCTTGCAACTCCCCCTCTAATATCACCCACCCCATCCACCCACTACCTTTATTTGCACCCCACTAACTACCTTGATTATAGCAAGCTCGGATGCTCATAAGCCAAACTACTTATTATACAGCAGGAACTTTTTATTGTAACAATTGTTAATGTTTGTTATGTACGTCGCAGATGATAAAGATTCTAGTTGTCTACTGATGTACTATGTTCTTCATCTGTAACTATGTTTGTAATTGTTAATTGCTATGTTGAGCAAATTGTTTATTGCTATGTAAATCCAATATAACTACTGTCTGTATATTTTAACTGTGGAGTTTTTCTCTCCGGTCCCCCGATGAAAATGGACCTACGTCCAGTCGGACACCCCCAGTCAACAAATGTAAATAAGTAAAAGAAAGCTAGCTTTTCCTGACTACCATATCAATTATATCCTTGAATTTCTGAGTCCCTTATTTTCTTTGGCAATGGTTCTAAATATAATGCAAACAACTAAGGGGAAAGCGGACAACCCTGCCTGATTCCTCTACTGAAGCAGAAGTTATCAGAGAAGACCCCACCCACTTTAATTTTCTCCTCCGACCCCTCATATATACTCCTAATCAACCTTATAATTGTATGAGGGAAAGCAAATGCTTCCATTTACCTGCTCATGAAGTCCCAGTCTACTCTCTCAGATGCTTTCTCTGCATTAAGATCCACCAGTAACAGTGGTATTTTTCTTACATTCTGCTTTCCTCTGGATCATCAATGTTCTGTTAATATTGTCACATGTTTGCCCCCCCTCCACAAAACCACACTGATCCATATCTATCAATCGTGGCATCACATTTTCCATTCTTTTAGTCATTGTAGATATAAACACTTTATAGTCATGGTTTAGTTTTGAAATGGGCTGTATGAAGCTGTATCTGATGGCTCTTTACCCTCTTTAGGTATTACCATTTCCACTGGTTTCTTCAAGATTGCTGGTACTTCTCCTCCTCTTAAAATATTGCTAAACAAAGCCTTCAGATCTTTTAGTTTTTTTCCCTCCTAGCTTCCAAACTTCCACAGGAATACCATCTATTCCTAGGGGCTTTCCTGTAGATTGTTTATATATAGCCATTTTTATCTCATCTCTTCCTATCCTAACTGTTAGTAATTGAGCCTCATCTACCTCTAACTTTGGCATATTTAATGTACCTTTTCTTGGTTTCCACATTTCTCTGCTTTATACAGTCTTGCACAAAATTTCTGCAATATTTCTAATACTTTTACAGGATCTCTCGTTATCTTCCTTGTTATAGGCACCCTAAGCTTGGTGACGGCCCTTTCCACTTTCTGTTGCCTGAGTTGTTGTGCTAAAAGTTTTTGTGCTCTAGAATTAATATAAGAAACAGTTGCTTAATAGCAATCTTTCTAAACTCGTGTATCATTGAGGTAATCCCTTGTTTTCTGTTTAGCATTCTGCAGTTGCTCCTTTTCTTGTTCTGAAAGATTCCCCTTATTTTGCAATACTTTAACATTTGTCTGTCACTCTAAATAATTCTTGTTGCTGCTTAACCATATTTCCCTTTCCTTTATTTCCACCCTAGTTTTAAACTCCACTTCAGTTTTATCTCACTCCCTAGCTATATTTTCGGAAGAAATGTCTGTCTTCTCCAGTAGGTCCTAAATTAATTCCAAAACCCATTCCTTAAATTCCTCTCTTTTCAACCAGTAGGTGGGAAAGCACCAGTGTCTCATTTGTATTTCATTGCCTTGCATTTTTATTTTAGTTATTATTGGCGCATGATGTGAAGTAGTTATTGGGTGTGTTTCAAGACCTTCAATTAAATGCACATGTTCGTGTGACATATAAATTCTATCTAGTCTAGCCCAGTTTTTTGTATCTTAGAGAATAATTTGTAAATTCACTCCGAACGCGTAGCATTGAATTCACATCTTCCATGCCAAACATTTTCATAAATTCCTTCAAAAATCTAGCCACTTTTGTTATATTTTCCCTTCTAGGTCCCCCAGACACATCTTAACTGTCACAAACCAAATTCCATTCTCCACCTATAAATAACATTCCTTGCAGAAAGATGATTATTTCTCCCAGAATTTTCATAAACTCCATTATAGTTGTTTTTAGTGGAATGTAAATGCATGCTAGTGTAATCTTCCTCCCTTGCCAGTAGTCCCTTAGTACTATATATTTTCCATTATCATCTTTTTTTTCTCTTCTGTCACTATTCCAACTTTGATGTTACATGCATATACTGTTCGTCAGGTTGGTCTTTTATACAGTTGTTTCTTGTCCTGTTCATTTTAGCCTATGCCACATTTTACACAACTTTTTTTGTTTTTTTGAAAGCCCTCAAACAGAGCAAACAACCCCCCTAAAAAAAATGTAACTTAACAATAGCACACAAAACTATGTACATCTTCAAACATTTAAGTTTTTGCTTCCTAATAAGAACAAAAGTTCTAAGTTGATAGCCACACAGACAGGCTAGAGTTAACCAAAAAGAAAGGTTAGTCATATTAAGACGCATGGTGATGCCTGTGTTATTACTTAGTGCTATTCAATTTTGTCTAACTTTATAGCTCTCCCAGCTGAGAAAACACTCGAATGATTTCAGTAAACACTTCCTCCAAGCCATTTCTCATTATCAAATTGTCTTGCAAACCAAACACAAAATTGCTAAAGATACATTGTTTACCAGAAAAGAAGCCTCATAATATTCAGTATTATTTTTTATTTACATGCTTTGTAATAAACTTGTTACTGGATAACACCTAGGTTCTAAACCCAGTCATTTCCCTCTGCAAGCATGAGAAAAAGCACACTAAATTTTTCTTTTGTCATACTCTCTTAACCAGACCTTTCCTATCTCCCCCTTCTCTCTATTTTTTACATTGCACTACCTACATTTCTTAAAACTGAACAAAAAAGAGAGAAAAAGAAAAAAAGCAGCTGTTTATATTAGTATCCCCACTGCAATTCAAAAAAAAAAACTGAGAAAACTTTACTTCTTCTAATTGGTTTTGTATCATCTTTAAAGCTCTCCTAGCTGGGAAAACCCCTGATTGATTTCAGAGAACATTATTTTCTAGCCATTTTCTTTTTTCTGTTTTTTTCTTTTCCCTCAGCTAGTCCACTTCCACCAGATTGTCTCCAGTTTCTCTTTATCAGATTGTCTCTGGACATGCAAGAACCAGACAGACAGTTTCTCTTTAGCAGGTTGTTTCCATGGAAACATAAAGACAAGCTGCAGAATTGCTACTAGTTATGCATGCAGTTTTTTTAGAAAAAAGCCTCATAATATTCAGGCCAGGGTCCTTAATCCAGTCATTTCCCAATGCAAGAATGAGAAAAAACCCATTAATTTTAAATTTGTCAGGCCTTTTTAACCAAGTTTTTTTTTACTTTGCATTGCCTGCCTGCATTTCTCAAAAATGTACATGAAGAAAAAGAAGAGGGGAGAAAAACAGAAAACAGCACCTTTTTACAATCCCCCTTATTCTTAAAAATAGCATACAAAGAAAACTATACCCCAGCAATACAGTATTATTAAGAAAAGAAAATGTTTTATTTACTTACAGTTAGCTTTTTCCCCTCTCTTGCCCTCCCCAAAGCATTTTTCTGAACATTAATGACATGGAGAAGGGCATATACTTTAGAGTCCCCCACAAATCCAACAGATTTTGAAAAAGTCTGATATTTACAGATTTTCATGTTCTGTCACATTTCACAAATATAATTATTGCATTGTAATCCCACATTGTTACTGGTTTTATTGCTGTTCTTCTCCGTCACCCAAATCCTGTCTCTGCTTCATTTCCAACGTGCCCTCGATTCTTCTTGTCAACTCTCGTGCTTTCTTCCTTCTCTCCAGCATTTTCCATTGAAATACTGGAGAAGGTTTCACAAGTTCAGTCGGTCTGTGGTCTGCATTACCAGAAGAGCAAGAAGAAGAATCTACTTCTATTTCACAGCTCACTTTTTGTTGGACAGATTTTTGTAGTTCCTCCTTAGCATGTACTTCATCAAAAAAATGATTTTGTCACTCTAGGGAAGAATACTTTGAAGACAGCTGGGTATAGCAGTTTGAATCTCACACCTGCGTCTCGACATTCCCTGAATAGTGGAATTAAATTTGCTTCTCTTCTGCCTCGTGTACAATGAGTAATCATTGTCTACAAACACTCTGCTGTCTCCCACTTTTAGTATTTCGTCCTTCTGACACAGTTTTGTCAGAATCAATTCCCTCTGCTGGCAGGATTTCATCTTTACTATTAAGGGTCTAGGTTGCTTTCTTGTAGCTAGGTTTGGGGCATACACACAATGTTCCCTTTCAACTAACAACTCCTGCTGTGGAATACCAGTCCAGTTGCTTGTTTGTGCTTTCATAAAATTAATGCAGTATGTTCCTTCCAGCTTCTCTGATATAGCTGAAAATCTAAGGTTTTCCCTACGTGCTCTGTCCTCTAATTCTATTATTTTTTGAAACATCTCTTCCTGAGCAGTCTCATTCAGCCAACCTTTTCTTCATTTCGATCTCTGATTTTTGCACCTTTATCATCTCATCTGAATATCTGTTTAAAGGGTCTATCATTTTTTCCAGCCTTTTGTTGTTTTTGTTGATTTACTGCATCAGTGTTTTGTTTATTTTAAGCAGATCTGTATGCAATTGTCTTCTATCCTCCTGTAGGTTATTGGAAGTCATGTCTGAAGGTTGCATTGCTCTTTGCTGAACAGTTGCAGAACTTTCCACAGTCAATGTTTCTTCCTCACATTTTGTAGCTGATTTTTTCCAGGTCTTCTTTATTTCTGGCATCCATGTGGTGCATTTACTAGCCAGTTACTGTGATTTACCCATAAACACAAGTCTACTGGTCTTCTCTGCTGAGTTTCGGTTTTCAGACTGGGAGAGCTAGAAACAAGCTGTTATTCAATGTGCAGCCATTTTGGAAGTTCATGGCTCAAGGTTTCTTGGTCTGTATAGTGTTTTTCATGGATCTGGTGTATTAATGAACACAAATTTGCATTTGAAGATTCTGACAGTTTTCCTTGAGGAAGTATTTTCTTTCCTGTAATTTCTCTCTTAATCTTTTTGTTTGTCTTCTGTCTGGAAATTCTGGCCTTCTTGCATAATAGTGACAATACATAATTTATTTCTTATCATCAATAGTCCACTCTATCATCTGTATGGCTCTTTTTTTGGCCTATCATTTTTTGTGGACTGCTACTTCCTTCTACAACTGGGGGGGGGGGGTCCTCCCCTAGGCCTGGCCTAGCCTCATTGTAGGAAGGTTTCCATGTCTTGAGGATTCTACACTGTCATTTTTTTTCCAGTCCTGGCACCAGTGCTCCTACCAGGTTTGGGCACTTTTTTATCCTTGGTCTTGTGCACTCAGCTATCTTTTTTTATTTTTTTTTACCTACTTCTGTCCATGATATATGCTGTATAAAATGCAGTCTCTATATATCAGTGTCGTCTTGGCAAGATTTTGTGAAAAGTAGGATCCACCTCATGAAGGTACTCACCAAGACTCTGTAGATATGGGGCTTTGCACAATTAAGTAGCTTCATTAGAATAATCACCATGCTAACTGGCCTTTGTTAGTGTGATATAAAGCAGTAGTGCAACTTTATTTTTTGTCATACAACTGTGGAATTGTGGGATCACATTGAATATTCTGTAGATGTGGAGCTTTGCACAATTAAGGAAGGAGTCCTGTCTGGTAATGTACCTCAGCAAGAACAACAAACTTTGTGGTGGATGTCGGTGACAGTGATGCAGAGGTGATGTATGGTGCAGCGGTGCAGCGGTTGTGTTGTCGCCTCACAGCAAGAGGTTCTCCGGTTCAGTTCTTGGCTGGAGTGCCTTCTGTGCGGAGTCTGCATGTCCTCCCTGTGTCTGTGTGGGTTTCCTCCCATGTTGAAAAGACATGCGTCTGGAGTGTTTCTCCCCAAGCTTCCGCTGAAAATTGGCTTCTTTCCAAGTTGGACTTTCTTGGTAAACAAATGTTACATAAAATAAAATGTACGTGTAACTGGGAACCTATGGCACTACACTATATGTATGTAGGTCTGTATGTTTGTGGAGCAATTGTCTATAATGGAAATGTTGTGAAGGACATGGTGCAATGATTGTGACATTCCAGGGTCAAATATTGAGGCATGGCTGCAGAATGTAAATGATGGGGGAGGCTGTAGCCATGGCTCCAGTACAAAAATGGTGATGGCAGTGCATAGCACGAACTGCAGCTGATAAACAGGTGCATAAAGGGGGGCTATGGCCATATATGGACATCCTGTAATGCAACACATGCTCATTGACTGACATATTTCACCACAGGAGTACATATAATGGCATGGCCACCTGAGAGAGGCAAAGCGTGGAAAAGCTCACTACTCAGGAAAATCGTCTTTTTGCAGGCCCTTTGCATGTATAAAATGCACTTTCTGAGCAAAGGTGCATAGACAAGAACACTATTTTATTGTGTGTGTGTGTCATGGCTCGTAGTTGTGGACCAGACAAAACCTTTTTGCCAGTATTGCAATGTATTACACCTTCCTCTGCCCCGTCTGTGGTAATCATGTTGCATGTCTCTTCACCCCACCCTTCTGCTGCTTGTACAGCTGCTGTGGAAGGATCTCCCAGGATATCCTGTTCACATGTCACTCCATCTGTTTGTAAAAAAACATATAGTGCAGCATAGCACACAAAATAAAAAACCTCGCTGCGGATGTAGGGACTGTATCTCAGTGCTGCTTCTGCTATGTTTAAGCAATAGAAGCATCCCCTCAGTAAGCTGAACACACAGTCTACTTTATTTAGGATTTCCAAGCGTAATGCTTGATGGGCCATTTCCTGCTGCATCTTCCAGTTGTGGATTGGGGGGGGGGTCATCAACCAGAGCTTTACAGCATACGAGTCAACCTTATTATATGTGGTCTGCTCCATGCTTACATGGTACTTGTGTATATAAACCTAACTGATTATCATGAGTATGCATCTCCCAGCCAGGTTAGTCTGTGAGAAGTCCCCTGCAGGAACCTTTGCTATAGATCAGACATGTGCCAGATGCATGAGAGATGAGTGGCACATTGATACATTATAAATTATGCTCTTTGAATGGAGGGGAAACCCTTTCTCTCAATACATTTTAGTTCCTGTGTACTACATGAAGCCATGATGTCAATGCATTTCCAATCTGTGGCTTACAGGATCTTGGGGAAAATGGGTATGTTGCAAAATGCTTGCTAAATTCTGTTTTTGCCTTTTGCAGTCATGGGGAACCAGATATGTTCCTTCACTTGCTGTATCATAGTAACAAGGGACTGGTTTAAGTTTACTGAGTCTGATGGCTGTGCTTTCCCTTTCATATCCCTAGTAAGACACAGAAGTGTCCCTGTATCTAAAATGTTATACATACCTTAGTATCAACAGGAAATCGCACACCACACATATCCCTTGATTCTGCTTGTGGGGGACACAGTTCAAATTGGTCCCTTACAGTCTCCCTGTCCACATGGAAGAGATCAGCAGTCTGCTGGTCTGTGATCTAGTTCTTTGTCAGGTGCTGTCTGTACATTTTATCATGATGAGAATAGCCCACTCTGGCCATATTGCAGCTTGGCTACGGCAGTGTCTAATAACACCTACTTCTGAACCACTATTACTGTGAATTCTAGCATCACTCCCCTCACATACACCATAAGTCTCAAAGTAAAATGCCAGCTTTGTCTCAGAGCAACATGCCCATTTTATATGGTTTCAAAATTGGTGTGCCATTTTGGGTATCATCATTTGTATACTGAACATGGCTCATTTGCATGGTGTTCTTATTGCTGTGTCATGTGATTATTATCATGCACTGCATACAGTGCTGTTTTTTGTCTTGTGTGACTTTGCTCTCTGGGGCTTAGACTTGCCCACACCCTAAGCTTTCTTGCTACCCATGATGATAATTTCCATGGTGCAATCCATTAGGTGTCTGAATCCTGGCCAGGGTTGCAGCACTATGAATATTTAAGCGGTAGAACATACAGTGCCTTAAAGTGGATGCTGCACTCATCTCTACTGTCCCCCACCAGAATAAATATGCATGGGTTGTCTTAGTAAATGGTGGTGTGATAATTTACAAGTGCTTCTTCCAGGGCCTGTTCCATATCTTTTATTCAGTGATTTCCTACATAATCCACCACAGGGTTGCATGGGAACTGGAGCTTATCCATGCATTCACTGGACATAAAGCAGGGGAACTAATGTTGAGCAGGGACAAGTCTTTCTCAGGATGCACAAACAGACTGTAACTCACATACGGCATGTACACCTATAGGCTATATCGAGGAAAATCAGTTCACCAAGGGCAGTTTGCCAGATATGGGAGGAAACCAGTGCACCCAGCAAAAACCCACAAGGACATTGTGAGGACATGCATACTCCACACAGAAGGCATCCTAGAGCTGAACTAGAGAGCCAAGAGCTGTAAGGCACCTACGTTGCTGCTTCCCTATGCCAGTCACCACGTACCTTTCTTTCATTTGCCTTGCTTGGACTCAACTTTAGTGAAGTTACATGTAGAGAACTATGCTGTGTAACATCAGTACAGTACCTGTGCTCTTACCTGTAGAGGGCTATGCTGTCTAATGACAGTGTGGTACCCTTGCTGTTAGCTGTGGAGTTCTGTGCTGTTAGTTGCACAGGGCTGTAGTCTGTAACACCTGTACAGTACCCATGCTGTTAGCTGGTGAGAACTATGCTGTGTAACACCTGTACAGTACCTGAGCTGTTAGCTGTAGAGGGCTGTACTCTGTAACACCTGTACAGTACCCGTGCTATTAGCTTTTGAGGACTACGCTGTGTAACACCTGCTCAGTACCCACGGTGTTAGCTGGTGAGGACTATGCTGTGAAACACCTGTACAGTACCCGTGCTATTAGCTGTATATGACTGTGCTATGTAACACCTGTATAGTACCCATGCTGATAGCTGGTGAGGACTATGCTATGTTAAAACCTGTACAGTACCCATGCTGTTAGCTGGTGAGGACTATGCTATGTTAAACCTGTACAGTACCCATGCTGTTACCTGGTGAGGACTGTACTGTGTAACACCTGCACAGTACCTATGCTGTTACCTGGTGAGAACTATGCTGTGTAACACCTGTACAGTACCTGTGCTGTTAGCTGTAGAGGATATACTCTGTGACACCTGTAAAATACCTGTGTTGTTGCCTGTAGAGGAGTGTGCTATGTAACATCAGTACAGTACCCATGCTGTTAGCTGGAGAGGACTGTACTGTGTAACACCTGTACAGTACCCATGCTATTAGTTGTATAGGGCTATGCTACATAACACCTGTACAGTACCCATGCTGTTAGCTGGTGAGTACTATGCTGTATAACATCGATACAGTACCTGTGCTGTTAGCTGTAGAGGGCTATACTCTGTAACACCTGTACAGTATCTGTGCTGTTAGCTGTAAAGGACTATGCTGTGTAACATCAGTGTATTGCCATTGCTGTGTAACATCAGTATGTTACCATTGCTGTGTTCTGTAGATGACAATGCTGTGTAACACCTGTATAGTACCCATGCTGTTAGCTGGTGAGGACTATGCTGTGTAACACCTGTACAGTACCCATGCTGTTAGCTGTAGAGGGATATTCTCTGTAACATCTGTACAATACCTGTGCTGTTGCCTGTAGAGGAGTGTGCTCAGTAACATCAGTACAGTACCCATGCTGATAGCTGGTGAGGACTATGCTGTGTAACACCAGCACAGTACCCATGCTGTTAGCTGGTGAGGACTGTGCTGTCTAACACCTGTACAGTACCCATGCTGTTAGTTTTATAGAACTATGCTGTGTAACACCTGTACAGTACCCATGCTGTTAGCTGTATAGGATTATGCGACATAACACCTGTACAGTACCCATGCTTTTAGCTGTAGAGGGCTATACTCTGTAACACCTGTACAATACCTGTGCTGTTGCCTGTAGAGGGGTATGCTCTCCATGCTATTCGCTGGTGAGGACTTTGTTGTGTAACACCTGTACAGTACCTGCGCTGTTAGCTGTATAGGACTATGCTATGTAACACATGTACAGTACCCATGGTGTTAGTTTGTGAGGACTGTGCTGTGTAACACCTGTACAGTACCGTCACTGTTAGCTGGTGAGGACTATGCTGTGTAACACCTGTACAGTACCTGTGCTATTAGCTGTATATGACTATGCTACGTAAAACCTGTACAGTACCCATGCTGTTAGCTGTAGAGGGCTATACTCTGTAACACCTGTACAGTACTGTTGCTTTTAGCTGGTGAGGACTATGCTGTGTAACATCTCTGTGCTGCTTAACACCTGTACCATACCTGTGCTCCTAGCTTTAGAGAGATATACTCTGTAACACCTGTACAGTTCCTGTGCTGTTAGCTGTAGAGGGATGTACGCTGTAACCCCTGTACAATACCTGTGCTTTTAGGTGTAGAGGGATGTACTCTGTAACACTTGTACAATACCTGTGCTGTTGCCTGTAGAGGAGTGTGCTGTGTAACATTAGTATAGTACCTGTGCTGATTAGACTTTCTATCCATAAAAGTTATTCAGAGCATTATTACTTGTACCTGCACCTTATCGATTATGATCACAGGACCTATTTCTGATTAGATGATACATTAAAACTTTGCATCCGATACAAGATGTTACTGTGTCTGAGTATTCCTGCACACATCTTGTCACTGGCTCTTTAATTAAAACCTTTCAGATACTGTTTAACAAAAAAAAAAAAAAATTGAATCCACAGAAGAACATTGCCCTGTGCTTATCATTTTTGATATGACTGTGTGGAAGTATTACTTATTCAGAAGGATGTGTAGTGGTTGTACTAGCTATAGATTGTCAGCTTTACGTGCTGCCATGGCATTGACTGGATTGTTCTTCCCTAATTTGAGTTCATGTCTTTGCTTGCCTTAAGTGATCCTGTCTAAAAAGAAAAGAATGGTGCTAATGCTAGGAACTGCTATTTTGTAATCTGGTATGTGCTGGATTGTTGACATTGCAGGGTGAGCGATGCAGTGAAACCATTTGTTGGTAGAACAAGTTGTGTCCTGGAAGCCTACACTATGCATGAAATACTGATACCACCTACTTAGTCAACAGAATTAGAAAATGCAAGCAATTTGTCCTGTGCAACTCAGATATGGGAAATTCCTAGCAAGTTATATTAATGGGAGAAAAAAATTCTCTAAACTTAGATGTCTTCTAAATTTATGCTTGGTGAGAAAAGTATGCCATTTTAAAATTACAGGTGGCGTCACTCACATATGTTTTTCATTCTGACGCGCTTTGCTAAATTGTACTGGGCCATGGAGATGCAGACTGTCAGAAGACTTTGCATTTAAGAACTAAAGAAAGGAATGCTGTAGTCATTAAATGCACCATAAAATTATTACAGTAAAAGACGCACATGCGCGCACACATACACACACACACACACACACACACACACACACACACACACACACACACACACGCACACGTACTTCATAGACATGCCACAGCACATAACAGCTTCTCACTGGCAGCAGGTTTGAAACACGACTGAATCTGTATACTGTAATTTTGGCTTGATGTGGAATGAGGTCCATTCCTTTCACAGATAAAAGCATAAACAGTTGAAGAAATTAAACAAAGATAGCATGTTACATTGTAACAATCTTTGTTCCTGATAAACTGTAGGTACATCAGCATGGCTGCATGTAGATAGGAAGAAAAGGTCGCACTACAGAGAAGAAAACATTAAGTACACCGTTCTGCACTGCACTATGATCTCCATTTACACGCTTAGAAGTTTCAAAACTTCGATCTTATGGTCTCAAAATTTGAAGTTTTGAAAGTTTGAAATTGAAGTAGACTATATGTATATGTATATATATATGTGTATGTATATATATATATATATATATGTGTATGTATATATATATATATATATATATGTGTATGTATATATATATATATATATATATATATATATATATATGTGTATGTATATATATATATATATATATATATGTGTATGTATATATATATATATATATATATATATATATATATATATATATATCCCTGGATACTTCATCTCCTTTATTAAGGGTGCCTGCTGTCTCCTCACTAGATGGGAGTAGTCTTTTTTTTCCTAGAGAAAATAGTCATGAATTTGGAGAAGAAGATTTTTTATCCCTGTGTTGTTACACTCTTTATTGCATAACAGTCATATGAAACTAGAGGCTAAATGTGTGTGTGTGTGTGTGTGTGTGTGTGTGTGTGTGTGTGTGTGTGTGTGGGAGCAAAGATGCCAGCCAGCTCCTATGTTGTACAGGGCTAAAGCCCTGACTGTGACCCAGGCAGTATGAGTTTGATTAGCATCTTGGGTGCTTTTTGACGTTTGCTTGCGGCAGCAAGGAGTTTTGCAGCTCATATGTCTGAGAATGCATCCTCATGTTAAAGTCATGTGTAGAGACTGGCAACCACATGGAATGCAGGTGCTTCAGAGGGGACAAGGTAATCTTGAGGTAGCTGCATCACTATCAGACTGAATGACATGCCCTCGCTGATAACCCTTTGCACACTCAACCCTGAGCAGGTTACCGGTCTTGGACAGTGGGGATGGGTCTTAAAAGTTGAAAAAAATCTCTTCCTCATCACAAATGACCTCCTTGATTGTGGTCTGTTTGTTTTTTACCCACCAAGGAACAGATGAGGGGTAGGGTTACCAAGGGAGAATAAGTGGGCCAGTAAGGTGGCCAGGAAGGATAGCTAAAAGGCCAGCAGAGGAGCGGAGCAAAAATACAGCAAAAATGCCACATTCTTCCTATCTCCCATACCAGATGCCCCTCTCCATGGCTGAGTTTTGATGTCCTCTTCTGTAAAACCATGAATGTGGTTGGGACAAGATGCAGTCTGAATTGAATCCAGTGAGCCCAATGCCCACCATGAATGGTTGAATTTTTGGAAAAAATGACAATGGAAACAGCTTTCCCTGTGAAAACTTAGAGCCAAATATTGTATACGAGTAATACAGGCACTGTACTCATCCTATGGTGCTCCCTACACCATGCCTTAGGGAACATCGTTCTGTGCATTCTCAATGTCCACAAAGGAAAGGTGGACTGAATTATCACTCTCCCATGACCTAATGGTATCTGTAGTTGCAGAGAGCTGATTCACTCTCCCATCACCAGGACTGAATCCATATTTCTGTTTTTAAGTCTGTGTTTGCTGACTGATCACAGCCTCCACAGGAAACTAAGGAACATGTGGCTGGAGAACACATGCTTGCCTACTTTTTCCATGAATCAAGCCCACCTTATTGTTCTGCCAGTTCTCAGGTATACCGCTCTTCTTTCACAGTGCATTAAAGAGGCATGGTAACTACATCACTATAATGTTGTTCAGTTCCTTCAACCTTTCTTGCTGGATATCATGCATGTATATTTTCTATCACTGTAAATGGGCTTCACTGTTGCAACAGCAGAGATGTATTCTGCCTCACGAGAAGTCTTTGGCAAAGCTCTCAGTGAAGAGGAAACACCTGCTGAGTTGAGGAGTTCCCAGATTGCTTCTTCCTTTTGCAGTCTCCTGAATTGGTGTGGTCGGGCCACATCATCCTTAAAACAACTCAGGCAACAACATATGTGCGATACCTTAGAAGATATTACCAGGGTTATGAGAAACCTTTAAGGGCATCCAGTACTTATTATTCATGCTGCTGCAAATTCTTCATAAGTCTGAACTTTTACTTGGTCTTTTGCAACCACAGTAACCTTCATGGCTAGCTTTTACTTATAAATTTTATGAAGAATTTATTCTTAAACTTTGGTCAGTAAACATCCATCTTCAGTCTCTGTCTCCATTCCCACTGATATACATCAAATAAGCCTGGAGTTTCCACCATGGCTGTTCCTGTCTTTAGACTACAGCAGTTTCCAGTTTCCAAAATGAATTAATTCCCTGAACATAGTCTTTCCAACTCTAGGTCCATAATTTCACCCAGAATGCATGAGTTCTTTTAGAACTGGGATTTGTACTCCACTCACGCAGATTCAGTGATCAGGTATTCCTGAGGTTCTCCTCCCACACTATCCATAGGTTCATAGGTTCATAGGTGTATAGGTAGGTACTAGGCTATCAGCCCAAGGGCCTAAGTAAGGCTAGCCAACAAGGTTCCCTGGCTTACACCACCCAAGAAAGTTATTTTCCTGTGCCCTTGTCGAGCAGAGCCACAGAAGTGATCCACGGGGTGTATTTCTTATTTCCCATCCACTTATCAAGATTTTTCTTGAAGAGTGCTAATGAGGAACTTTGCTTGACATAGATGGGTAGCTTGTTCCAGAGTATGGGAGGTCTCTGGGACAGGAATCTATCCCTCCAGCATATCCTGTTGGGTCTATATTCAAAGTTCGAATGCACAGGTGTCCGAACGCCATAACATCGAACTGGGAAGTTCGAAATGTCAAAAATAGCGAAGCCGTGGAACACCAAATTTTTTTCCCAGGGAAAAAATTTGGTAGGCCATTTCCGCAGCTTTGCTATTTCCTCCAATGTGGTGCTATTTCAGAGTTGGTATATTTAAGTAGGGGAGGTCACCCCTCACATTAGGAACATTTTATAGTGTATGTGTGTTTTTTGGTTTTGTACCGGAACAGCAATTTTTTTCCCTGGGAAAAAAATCGCTGTTCTGAGTGTTCAAAGTTATTGCATTTCGAACTTCCAGGTTCAACATTTACGTATTCAAACTTATTGCAGTTCGACTATGTGATATAGACCCGTCCTGTTTATTGTGGTGACAAGGTTTAGGTCCAGAGAGCATGTAGCTCATTGGGATTGGGATTTCTTTACATGTAGCATGTCCAACAGCTCTGGGTTTGACATAGCTTTATATGTTAGGCAGAGATCACCTTGGAGTAGGCGATATGCTACGGAGTAAAGCTGGAGTTTTTTGAGATGGTCAGTGTAGGGCATCTGTTTGAGGCCAGTAATCCTCTTTGGCCTTTCCAGCTGCTGCAGATGTTTTGTGAGGTACATTCCAAAAGGGGCATTGTACTCTACAATAGGTCTAATGAGTGTCGAGTAGAGGGGAACAGTGACCTCTTTTTTTCCTAGATGAGAACCCTTTTGTGATGAGGTGTACTATGTAAAAGGATTTCTTGACTACTGTGGCGATGTGATTATCAAAGGAGAGACTACCGTCCACCTGGGTCCCCAGGTCTGTTCATAGGTTGGTACTAGGCTATCGGCCCTAGGGCCTATACAAGCCTAGCCATAACAATTCCTGGCTATTTCTTCCCACACTATTTACTTCCCTGGACCCCTGTCTAGCAGGGCGACTGACGTGATCCCTAGGGTGAATTTCCTTTCTCCCATCCAATCATCAGGGTTCCTTCTGAAGAGGGCCAAAGAGGTGCTCTGCTTGACATGTATGGGCAGTTTATTCCGGAGTCTGGGGAGTCTTGGCGTTAAGTAGACTGCCGCCTATATGGTAGTTCATGGGTACAGAGTTTTTACCAAAAGGGATGACAACTTTTACAGTGTAGGTTCTGTCAGTGAGCCAATTGGCAACCCATCTTGTGACGTAGGGATTTATACCTAGTTTAGTGAGTTTAGCTATAATTCCAGAATAGGGGATGGTGTCAAAAGCCTTGGTGAGGTCAAGATATGCTGTGTGAACCACCTTACCCTCGTCTACAGCTTTGGTGACTGCCTCAAAGATCAAGTTCAGGAGGCATGATCTGCCTTTCACAAACCCGAACTGGGTGGGGTCCAGAGTTTGGAGGTTACCAATGTCTTTGTTTGAGTTCCATGATGATACGTTCCATGGCCTTACAGACCAGGCTCATCAGGCTAATAGGGTGATAGTTCCCAGGATCAGTGGTGGCTCTCCCTTTGTGGAGTGGGATAACTGTTGCTGTGCACCATTCAGTGGGCACAAAGCCTGATGTGAGACTATGATTGAATGTGGTGCTTAGGTGGGGAGCCAGTTCATTTGAAGTTCGTGTAAAACACAGCCTGAGATGTTGTCTGGTCCCATGGATGCTGTATTTTTGGCTTTAGAGAGTGCAGCTTTTACCTACGTAGTTGTGATTACAGGGACTCTGCATTCTTCCTGTATAGATATGGGCCCTTTAGGGGGTGGGGGTGGGGCCCTTTAGGGGGTGGGGGTGGGGGTAAAGTTAGCACTGAACCTATCTGCCAGGGTGTTGGCAATATCAGTCGGTTCTGTCATTTTCATGCCGTTGTGCTGTAACTCAGAGCAGATCTGGGTGTTGCCATTGAGATTCTTGACGTAGCTATAAAATGCTTTGGGGTTGTCCCTAGAATCAGTGGCTATTTTGTTTTCGTAGCTAGCTTTGGAGGATCTTATAAGGGATCTCAGCTTCTTACTGAAGCTGACCAGAGAACTCCTCCACTCATGGGATTTTACTCTTTTGCAGCAGTTTCTTCCTTTTGTTGTAGAGTTTGTTTATGGCAGGGGACCACCAGATTGGCCTCCTTTGTTTTGGAGGATAGTATCTTAGTTCTGTTTGGGACAGCATGATCCATGCACTTGTGTAAGTGCTTATAGAGTGCATCGGTGTAGGATTCGGCAGTTGTAACTGTATTGTCCATCTGCATGGCTGTCATGAAGTTCGACACTTTGGTCTTAAGAAGCATGAAGTTGGCTTTGGAGAAATGTTTTACTATGATTTCCTTAATGGGGGGTGGGGGCGGGATGTGAATATCTAGGGTGATTAGCTTATGGTCGGATTTGACCAACGAGGAGTTGACGTTAGGTGTGGAATACCGATCACTCATGTTGGTAACGACTAGGTCTAGCATATTTTTTCCTCTGCTGGGGGTGTGGATAAGTTGATCCAGGGCATTGGAATTTATGAATTCCAGAAAGCGTTGAGCGAAGGCGTTGGTACATGAGTAGTTTTCCCAGTTAATGATGGGGTAGTTAAAATCGCCCATTATTAGGGTGTTTGGTTGAACCCTAATATTTTCCAGTATATCAAGAAAAGAGGAGTGGGAATCCTGGGGCATGGTGGGGGATCTGTAGCAAGCTGCAATTTGGATTGCAGTTTTGCCCAGAGTTGCACTTGGATAACCTCAGATGCACTATGCTGAGGAACTAGCCTGGAGATGTGGATATCCTTAATGAATATGGACACACCTCTGCCTTTGGTGTTCCAGTCCAGGTTAGGTGGCCAAAAAGTGTGGTATGAGTTATAGCCTGGTAGTGCAGGGGTGCTCTCTGGAACCTTGAACCAGGTCTCAGTCACTGCACAGATATCGATGTTCTCCATTTTATGGAGTGCCTCGAGGGAGTGCATTTTGAGATTTAGACTTCTAACATTGAGTAGCATTACCCTCAGTTTTTGCTTGCCTGATGCTCTTCATGTTTCACTGTTGCAGTCATTACATTTGGGTTATCTGCCTGCAGGTAGCCCTCAGCCGGCCTGAATATCAAAGTCTTGGATCCCTGCTTCGGATTCTGTCTCTTCTTCCATGACATCAGGTCATCAGGGTTATAAAACATGCAGCCGACGCCATTGCATCAGTCTTTCTTGCAGTGCAGTGCCCGAAGGAGAAGCAGTTCGCAAGTGCCAGTCGGCCAACTCCTGAAATTTTCGTTTTAGAGTTTCAGAACTGAAGTCTTCAAAAAAGCTAAGTACCCTATTGGGGATCCTTTTTCTTGCTCTGAACAGATGTCAGTAAAAGTTAACAATTGTATTACCTGTGGAAAGCAAATACCTCATAAAGATTTTCATTTGTACTGCATTCCTTGCTTAGGCCCACACCACGATGTCCCTTGCTGACGGTTTTGTGCCTTATTCAACCCCCGAACTATGCGTCACCGGTTTATTTTTGCAGCAAATTATTTTGGTACTAGGTTTAACTTTCCAGAAATGGCTTTGGTAAGCCATCCGACTACTGACATTCCGAAAAAACGTTAAGATAATGACAGAGACAGACTACATAGGTCCAAAGCTGCTGATGACGCTTCCGTTAAGCTAGTCACCATTTCACTGGTACTCATTGAGGTGCTTTCACAGCCCCTGATACCCGCTAATTCAGATTCGCAGGCATCTACTGAGACCCATTCAGAGTCCGGTATGCTGCGAGATGCTTCTTCGACCATGGAACCTGCAGATGTCTCTACCTTGGATGGGTCTGGAGCCGCTGTGCAGGCACCGGCTTCTGAGGGTGTATTCAGGCCTACTGACTTGCGTTTCAGATCAACGCAATCTTCTTCTTCAAGGCCTAAAACTCGACCCACGCCTAGAAAACCGACGTTCAACATGCATGGTCAGGCCCATATGCCTAAAAAACAAATTATAAGAATGACTGAAAACCTTATTACTTTTAATTAGGGGAAGCCAGCCTTCATGCTCTAAAAGACCTAGAACTGATTTTCCTTCTGATTCTTGATTCTTCTGATCAGGATTCTGAAATTTCTGTTTCTTCGGATTACCAGGATTTGCCCTTTTCTACCTATGAGGATTCTGATGCAGAGGACTCCATTCCCTCTGCTTCCCCTCCACTAGATTTTTCTTTTGGAGAAACCTTGCACACTCTTAGGGAGCATTTCCGCTGGGAAAGCCAGGATTACTCTGACTCCAAAAAGAGCCTTAGGGAATTCTTACTCCTCCTTCAACACGGGCATTTAGCTATCCCTCCTGTCCCGGACATTGTAGATGATGCCTTCTTGGAATCTAGCCTGGCCCTAGACACTTACCTCCAGCTCCCAGGAAACCTGACAGATATTACAGAGTACCTGTCTCTCACAAGTTCCTCTTCAAGAATCGTACTACGGACCCAGAGACCATTTCCCAAGGACCTAAAGGCATTAAGGATGCTACTACCAAAAACCCTACCCCCTCTGATAGAGATTCCAGGGCCTTGGACAGATGGGGTAAGAAGGTATACACTTCTGCTACTTTGGCCATTAGGGTCTTAAACTACCAGTTTCATATGTTAAAGTATCAGCAGCATATTATGGGACTACTTAAACAGAAAATGATGTTGATTCCTGACTGTGCTGAAAGTAAGGAATTACAGGATTTAATGCATTCTGTTGAACAAGTTGGTAAACAGACTTTGCAATGTGGTTTTGACTCTTTAGAAGCATCTTGCAGGGCTGCTGTCACTGGGTCTGTTCTTAGAAGGCATGCTTGGCTTAAGGAGCAAAATTTGCCAGATCACGTTAAAGCTAAATTACTGGATGCTCCCTTAAACCAAGACCGCCTGCTGGCAACAAACAGAAGTCGTCCTTAAAAAGATAGAGGAAAAAGCTAAATCTATGCAAACTGCTAAAGATTTCCTGCAAGTACAGCCTCCCAGATTTAGTAGGCATTGGCCTTCTAAGAATTGGTCCTTTCCTGTCTCTTCCAGGCCTTCTCAGTCCAAACCCAGGAACAGCAGACCACCTAGGCTACAGTCTCAAGGTACTCACAGGCCTAAGCAATGGGGGGCTCCCAGTTCCAAAGCTGGAAGTAGTAAGACACCCCCCCCCATAGAAAAATGTCACAATGACTTAACCTAAAACCTTCTAAGCCCAGCTCAACTGCCTGCTCCCTTAGGGGGAAAGATCGCCCGGCATGCAAAAAAACTGGGAACTCATTATCCAGGACAAATTGGTTTTATAGTTTCACAAGGATACAGATTCCACTTCCACACTTTACCAACCCCA
Organism: Protopterus annectens; assembly: GCF_019279795.1. NCBI lineage: Eukaryota > Metazoa > Chordata > Ceratodontiformes > Protopteridae > Protopterus > Protopterus annectens. The sequence continues at coordinate 1,775,092,208 of NC_056743.1, forward strand.
AATAGTTGGCCAGACCTACCCCTAAATCAGTGGGCAGAGGCTCAACAGCAGGTTCTTTCTCTTCTAAGTATCAGGGCTATTCAACATGTCCCAGCAGAAGAAAAGGGACAAGGATTTTACTCGAGACTTTTCCTGGTACCCAGAAAAGACAGCTCCTGGCGTCCTATCTTGGAACTCTCTATTCTAAACACCTTTTTGGTGATCCCATAATTCAAAATGCTAACACTTCAACAGCTGCTTCCTATGCTAGGCAGAGATGTCTGGTTGGCAACCTTAAACTTAAAGCAAGCTTACCTGCACATTCCAATAAGGGAATCTTGCAGGAAATACCTGTGCTTCAGAGCAGGCTCCATGCACTATCAGCTCTCTGCACTTTCCTTTGGCTTATCTACTGCGCCCAGGGTATTCACAAAGTGCCTAGCTCCAGTCATTGCATTTTGCAGGCAAAGAAATATTCAAATATACCCATACCTGGACGATTGTGTTATTCGGGCAGAAAGTCAGGCCATGTTACTAAAACACCTGGCATTTGTAAAGAAACTTCTAACCTCGCTGGGGTACACCATAAATGAAAAGAAATCTCATCTAGTACGCTGCCAACAAATTGTATTCCTGGGAGCAAGCTTGAACACAACTTCCCAGATGGCTCACCTCACGCCAGAGAAACAAGTTTATTTGACAGCCTACTTCAAATTACTGGCCACAAAGACCCAGCTATCTGTAAGGAAAATCCTGCAAGCACTGGGGTTTATGGCCTCTTGCATTCTACTAATTCCATATGCAAGACTGCATATGAGGAAACTACAATGGTATCTAAAAAAACTATGGTTTCAACATTCTCAGGACCTGGAATCAATGATTCCCATCATTCCTTGTATAAAGACAGTGTTCCTTTGGTGGGCAGAGGCCTGCTACCACAACAAGGGGCTCCCATTCACTCTACCCCCTGCCGCCCAAACCCTAACAATAGACGCATCAGACTATGCATTGGGGGCTCACTTGGCAGGGCAGTGCATTCAGGGCAAATGGAACCCAAGTCGGATGCACCTGCATATCAATCCAAAAGGAATGTTAGCTGTACAGAATTCCCTGACAGCCTTCAAGGACCACATTCTTCCAGGACAATTATTGGTAAAGGCAGACAACACCTCTGTTATGTGGTACATAAACAAGCAGGGGGGAACCCACTCATACCATCTCTACGTACTAGCCATGGCTCTGTGGAACGCAGGCTTTAGCTACCAAGTGTACCTACAAGCTCAATTCCTGCCAGGCAAGCTATATTCACTGGCAAATGACCTAAGCAGAAATCTTATGGACCCACACAAGTGGAAACTGGAACCAAGGATATTCAGCCTTTTGAGAAACAAATGGGATAATCCAGAGATAGATCTGTTTGCCTCCCCTCAGAACTACCAATTGGACAAATTCTGCACAAGGACTTCCCACAGTCAAGCTTGGAAAGTGGATGCCCTGTCCTTCACCTGGGAAAGCCTCTCAGTTTATGCCTTTCCCCCTCTGCTGTCCTGTCGAAATTTCTGCTAAAGATCAAACAGGACAAATCAAGGACAATACTGATTGCACCAGACTGGCCACGCCAGCACTGGTACCCCCTCTTGTGCAGTATGTCACTGCTGGAACCATGGCACCTGCTTCAGACCCCTTCCCTGCTGTCCCAGCAGGAGGGCCAGATTCTGCACCCTCAGCTTCAAACTCTGAACCTTGCAGCCTGGCTAATTCCTTGAGCTCTCCAATAGCATCCCTCAGTAAGCAGGTGCTAGATGTCATTCTGGAGGCAAGGAGGCCTAGTACTAGAAAATCCTATGCTGAAAAGTCGAAAAGATACTGTTCCTGGAGCCAGACTCAGGGGTGGGCGCAACAGTGCCCAGCTTACTGCATATTCTTCAGTACTTAACAGAGATACTCCACAAGGGCCTTTCCTTCTTGTCAATTAATTGCCATTTCAGCACATTATAATACTGAACCACCCCATTTCTCTCACCCCCTGCTAAAGCAGTTTCTCAGAGGGGCCAAAAATTTAAGACCACCCAGGAGAGCCCCTACTCCAGCCTGAGACCTTAACTTTGTATTGGAAAAGCTCACTCTACCTCCTTTTGAGCCAGCTGCAACTGCAGAGTTGAAATTCCTTTCTTGGAAAACAGCCTTCCTTCTAGCCATCAATTCAGCAAGAAGAGTGTCTGAATTACAGGCCCTAATGGCAGTGGAGCCCTTCATCATCTTCCATGCAGACAGGGTGTCCCTCAGGACCAATCCTTCCTTTACACCCAAGGTGGTGTCTAGTGTAGCCCTTAATCAGTCCATTCGTTTTTCCCTAATCTACAAAACAAAGGAGAAAGAATACTGCACTCTCTGGACGTGCACAGACAACTTAGATTTTATTTGGACACAGGACTAAGCCTCTCAGAAACTCTGAACAGCTACTAGTTGGCATTGCTGCAGGGGCAGAGGGAGAAGGCCATTTCCAAGTAAATCATTTCTAAGTGGATAGCCCAGTGCATTCATTTCTGCTATAACCACCATTGAAAACCTACCCCACAGGGGATAAGATCACATTCCACCAGGGCTGCATCTACCTCTACAGTCTTTCTCAGAGGTGTCCCTACCAGGGACATCCTAGAAGCTGCTACCTGGAGCTCTGTACATACCTTCACGAAGCATTACCACATGCTTATTTTTTCTAAATCCAGAGCTGGTTTTGCCACTGCAGTCTTGCAGGGCTTAATAGCTGGACCTAATACTCTATAACTTCCTCCTCCCTTCCTTAGCTTTGTGAATCAACCCAAATGTAATGACTGCAACAGTGAAACACGACGAACATAGTACAGTTGTGTACACTTACCATAAATGTAGATGTTTGAGTATATACACTGTTGCAGTCCTGGTTACCCTCCCTCCAGCCCCCTGACTTCTCCTGGCTATGCTTTTCTTCTTGTTTAGTGTATTTCAGCTTTCTGGTTATTTTTAGTTGGAGGTGTAACCTAACATATAATTGCTTCCCATTATGGGGGCACCTGACATCTGGGACAAGAAAAACTGATGTAATGGCATCGCCTGCATGTTTTATACCCCTGACGTTATGGAAGAAGAGACAGCATCCGATGCAGGGATCCAAGACTTTGATATTTAGGCCGGCTGAGGGCTACCTGCAGGCAGATAACCCAAATGTAATGACTGCAGCAGTGAATACACTCTAACATCTACATTTATGGTAAATGTACACAACTGTACTTCCTGATACGGTGGTGAATTTGTCATTTGAACCTTGCCTAAAAAAGGCACTGTAGGGGCAGCAAGAGCCTTAGCCAGTGTCCGGAATCCCAGGGGTGACAGGTGCAGGCCATCTCTGGCAAAGCATCCTTGTCTGTCGACCATGTCGTCCCAGGCAGACAGATACTGGATCCCCTTATAATGACACCAGAAGCTTAGCCAATTGTTGAAGTCAATCATTTTGTCCTTGTACTGTGGTATCATTGTGGGTAATGGCAGGATGCTACTCAGGGCTAGGGTCATACCTGCCTGGGCTACAAGATCAGAGAGCTCTTCCATGTCTCTTTTCATGTAGTCCAGGGAGGTATGTCTCAAGTCATTCACACCAACATGGACAATGACAGAGTCATATTTGTACTTGTTGAGGAGTGACCTGAGTGCGTGGGTTATGTGGCAGATCCTGGCACCCGACAGGCAGCTGACAGTAACCTTCTTGTTTAGCCTGGTGAGTGGGACATCAGTGTGCCTGACTATAGAGTCACCTATGACTAGTGTGTTAGGTACATTGTTTTGCCTTATGGGCTGTGGTTGAGTGGCACACTGAGTCTGTGGGCTATGTGTCATTTGGGTTGTGTTGGGGGGTGGAGGTTGCTTGCGTTTCTGCTGTGGTGGTCTCTGTTGTTTAAGCACATTATTATTGAGAGCCTTCACAAATGTTTTTGTGTTTCTATGTGTGGATTTTGGTGGTGTAGGTTTAGTGGGACTGTGTGATGAGTGTGGTGTGGTGCAAGTGTTTACCTTCTTTTCTTGACTGTCGAGTTCAGTCTTGGTTGGTGAGAGCTTTACCTCCAGTTTGGCTAGATAAGTGCATCTCTCACAGGTTGTGGTGTTTGGTGGTAGGAGGAGAGGGTTGTCTGTATACATGAGGCAATTGCTACATTGCCCCAAAATGCCCAGATTCATCAGATAGACAGGAAAGAACACTGGGAGCTGACCCTTGGACATGCCTGAATAAAAAAACTACTTTCCTCTAGACAAGTGAGGAAAGTGAGTAAAATAGCTGTTTTTCTCTAAGCAAGTGAGGAAAGTAAGTACAAAAACAGTTTTCCTCCAGCTGATTCATAACGTTAACGACCCTAGGAGGCATTTGTAAGCCAAAGCAGAGCATTTACAAGCTATCTGTAGGCATTGATGCGAGTCCAGGGGTAAATTTCAGATTCCCCATCAATTTGTCCAGGTTGCATTTGACTAACTCTGCTTCACATGGATGGGAGCTATGTTCCAGAGTAAGATTAGTCTCTGAAACACTTAGCTGTTCCTGCATGTTCTATTGATGTTGTAAATCAGTCAGGTATTTCTCATGCTATTAGACTTGCAGTTGTGCACCAAGTCCTCCATCAGTACTAGATTAGATAATGCCTTGTAAGTCAGGCACAGACCACCTTTCAGTAGTCTTTAGGAGACTGAGTATAAAGATAGACTTTGAGATGGTTTGCATATTCCATGTGTTTAACATCTTGCATTCTTTTTGTGAGGAACCTCTGTGGGCATTCCAGTTGTTGCATACACCTGGTCAGGTACACACCGAAGGGAGCATTGTACTCTATGATTGGCCTAATGAGAACTGACTACGCTGGGACAGTGGTATGCTTGGACCTGGATGCCATACCTTTGCTTATAAGTTGTGCAGTGTAGAATGATTTCCTTATAACAATAGACACATGATGGTCAAAGGCCAAGTCACTCTCCACGTATGTTCCCAAGTTCCTAAGCACTGGGTCTACTCTTAGGAGTGTATTACCTATTTGGTAATTCCCTGGGTTGACTGACTTTCCGAAGAATACTATTATACAGTTTTTTGACATTCAGGTTTAGCCAATTATTCTGGCTCCAATTATTAGTTTGTGGGAGTGGAGTTTTTTGTTTCGACTCCTGGCATTGAGCAGTAAAGCCTTTAGATTATTCTGGGTTGGTTTTGCTGTGTTAGAAGGTTTATTAGGTCGGCATTGTCTAAAGAAAATGAACTATGGGGGTGAACAAAGGTTTAGCTAATATTCAAAACCCTAAAGGGAACGAATGCAGACCATTTTTAGCAGAGCAGCTTGTTCTGTTAATCATATTTTTCCAAGTCAACAAATATCGTACCCTCTTTAATTCTCAGCAAAATCTAAGACAGTTATTAAAGTGAGTTCTCTCCTGCTCATATTGTGGTGATGCCACAACATTTAAGTCAGCTCACAACTAAGTCATAATTGGTTGATAGCCTTGCTGTTTTCTTTTCCCAGTTGTTCATACATATGGCTTTGTTAATGAAGAACATTCCGTACAATTTTCTGTGGTACAGGATGCATTTGTAAACAACTTCCTGTTCATGTGTGCCCATTATGCATATTCTGTAAATAGCACAGAGGTCCAGCTACAACTCCTTACATAGACTGAGATCATGGTGGCCATTTGTGGACATCATTGCCCCTCCGGGGGTGTCTCCTTCATTCCACACATGAGCATTTTTGCTGTCCCTAGTAGCAATAGTACTAGTAGATTGTTGGAAAGCGGCACGTTATAGCCTAATAGCTTAATGATTCATAGATTATTACTAAATTTATAAGCAAGGAAACTATCAAGAAATTTAGCTACATTATCCATCACAGCTAGGAGACTAATGGTGTCTCTCATTAAGTAGATGACTTCTGCATATCCCTAATGAAAGTTTGCGATTAAAAGTGGTTTTGATGACTAGATTGGTAAGGATTGTCAGAGAAGTAATTGTCCTGGTAAGCAAGAGAAGCCTGTTCCAGAAACAGAGGGATGCATTAGGTTACTTATCTGTTATCCCATCTGTTGTTATTAATGAAGTAGTAATAGTTTTTTTTTTTTTTTGCCAAGCTGTTTTTTGACACATTTGTTAAATTAAGAAATTGTAACAACCAAATAAAAATAAAAAAACTGTGATGAAAGAAACGGCCGCTCGAGCTACTGAGGAAATATGTAGCAATTATAACAAAATAAAATAAAATAAATTAAATAGTAACCAACAATAACCCTAAATAATAATGGGCGCTAATAAAATGATGGGATGTTTGTGTGCACACCATAATAAAAACGTTAGTGCTTAAATATATACCCCAAACAATCATCTTTTCAAACTCAACAATTTAAGAATACTGGAAATTGAACAATGTTCATTCAACCCAGGATAATGATATGCATTTAACCTAATTTGCCACAGTAACTCTTGTTCCTCCGTGGTGTGCACACAAACATCCCATCATTTTATTAGCACCATTTATTATTTAGGGTTATTGTTGGTTACTATTTAATTTATTTTATTTTATTTTATTTTGTTATTTGGTTTTATCTTTTGATATTTCGAATATATTTAATATTTTAAATGCTGGTTCATCATTTAATTCACGTTAATTGGGAACAGCTTGTTATAATTGCTATTTTCAACGTGTATATAAGTTTGTGTTTTATCATGTGACATTGTCTGAAGAAGTTTGCCAAAGGAGGCAAACGAATAGTGCTTCACAATAAAATATATTTCCTCAGTAGCTCGAGCAGCCGTTTCTTTCATCACAGCTTTTTTATTTTTACATTTGTTAAATTCTTCTGTTTTAGACAATGACAAAGTTATTTATTTATTTATTTATTTATTGACATTTGTTAACCGGGTTTGTCCAACTGGGCTTGTGGCCCATTTTCAGTGGAGACTCGAGGAGAAAAGCTCCAGTAATACATTTTAAAACAAGTACAATTTTAAACAATATTGATATAATAGCAGTTACAGCAAATCAATTCACATATGTTGGGATACATGCATAAAGTTAAAGTTGCATTAAAAAGAAGCTAAGTAACAATTTTACATTGATATAGTTCAATAGGTCAACAATTAACATTTTTTGTTTGTATAAAATTGTGCAAATGCATAGTAGACATATTGGAGAGAGAGGTGTAATGAGGTACTAAGTATGGTCCTTTTGAGGGTACATAAAGGGAAGGAAGACTAGGTAGGGTCATGGCAAGGACAGGTTCTGGAATTGAGAAAATAAGCTTTTAGTTCATTTTTAAAGTGTGAAGTGTGGGAGATTGAACGTAAGTCAAAGGGAAGTTTGTTCCAAGCATGGGCAAGGGAGTGTTTGTAGAGTAGTTTGCCTACTGACCTTTTTGGGTGGTAGATATCAAGTAATTGTTGGTTAGAAGTACGGAGGGTCCGGGATGGGATGTAGATGGAGACTAAGGAAGACAGAGATGGACAGAAGGAGGGTTTATAAAGAATAGAGTGTAGCATATGAAATTGATAAGATAGTAGAAACTGGGGAAGTTCAAGCCATTGAAGAGAGTTTAAAGAAATGCAGTGGTGTGAATTGTATGGGGAGTTAGTAATGAATCTGGCTATTTTATGGTAAGTCTGCATTCAAGGTATTCAAGTTATGCATACTGTATCATCATCAACCCAGTTTTTCCCATTTTCTACATGGTGACATGATGTCTTGTCAGTTGTTGCCATCTCTCTCAGTTCAGTGCCACTTTCCTACCTTCTTCGGCTGTCATGCCTGACTGTCTCAGGTCTTTTCTCATACAGTCCATCCACCTCTTTGCTGGATGCCCTTGTTTCTTTTTGTCTTCTTCCTGTCTTTCCCAAATCTTCTTCACCAAATTGCCTTCTGCCTGTTTTTAGATGTGCCTAAACCACTGTAATCTACTTTCTTTGACTTTATCTGCAATTGGAGCTACTTTGGCTTCTGCTCTGAAGTCCTCATTTCTCGTCTGTCCCACAGTGTGCATCCTACCACCTGCCTCAGGCACTTTATCTCCGATCACTTCTAGCTTTCTCAACTGCTCCGCCTTTACTGCCCAGGTTTGTGTACCATACAGTAATGCTGGTTGCTGCACTGTTTGGTACACCTTACTTTTCAGCTTATTTGGTATTCTTCTGTCATACAGTACCCCAACATTCTGTTCCAGTTGGCTGCAGGCCCTCTGATTCCAGCTTTGACCTCCTCATTCAGATTTCCCTTATTCCTCAGCTACCCCTCCCAGATACGTGAAGCTCTTAACCCTTTCAACTGTTTTCTCTTGTATGTCAGTTTTCAGCTTCCTATTATTTCCTCATTTGCTGCCTTTACAACTGCCCTATCTACACTTATTTTTTTCCTGTGTACCTCCAGTTTTTCATTTCATTCCCCTGTCTTTTGCTGAAATTGAAGCTGAACCTGACATTTTGTGTCATCTACTGAGTCACTTTCCAGAAGATGTTGTAGGGCCTCTGATGCCTTGTTCTTTGCTGTTGTAACTCCTCTCTTAGCTTGTCTTGTTAGCCAACCAGTATTCCTTCCTAGCCTGGTCTGTCCTTTCTGTCTCCCAGTTTTTCCTGCACTCCTCTTTTCTTTTTATGACTTCCTGGACTTCTGCAATCCACTACCAACTTTCCTTATGCATTATTTCCATACGTGGCTTGGCTGCATATCTGTTCTGTGGTCCTCATAGATGCTGTTTCGAGGTGCTGTCATTCTTCTTGAGCTCCACCTGTATCCCCTTACTCCTGAGATGCTAGAGCCCTGAATAATTCCTTGAACTGGTGTCCTTTCTCTCCAGTCAACTTCCAAGTCCTCAGCCTAGTCTCTGTTGACCTCGGAGCCTTCTCTGACCATTTATTGCAGCTAATTGTGGCAACTAGTGGTTTATGATGTGGGTCCACCATTTCACTGGGGATGAATTTGTAATCACTGATTCTACCCCAGTGCCCTTTCCTTAATACAGAAAGTCTGCCTGAGTTGCATGTTGGCCCCTCTTGTATTTGATCTTGTGACTGTTTCTTTTGCTGAATCACGTGTTGGCCACCATCAAGCCATTTGGCAGACAGAAATCTAGAATGGTTCCTCCTCCTTTATTCCTGTGATCTCACCCTTGTTGAACTAGGAAGTACTCGTATCCTTTCCTGTCCATCCTGATATGTGCATTCAGATCACCCATTATAAACACTAGATAATGTTGTCCTGCTTTATCTAGTAGGTCCTGGAACTGCTGTCTGAATGCACTCTTTTACTCACTGTTACAGTCCTGTTTTGGGGCATAGGTTGAGATTATGAACACTGGAGTCTGATTGCCATGAGTCTGTCAGTAATTCTGATTACATCTCTCACCATCTTCTGAAGCCTCTCCACCATTTCTAGTCTGTCCTTCTCCTGAGTAGTAGATTATGGATCCCAAGCCAAGTGGCTTTGCTGCATTACCCTTCCATCTTGTTTCCTGAATACATATGATGTACCACAATAGAAAAAAAATAGCAAATATTTTCATTTTTATACATTATTCATAGATGCATTCTTTTTGAGAATTGTCATTTACTCCAACATTACTCAAATTGCTTAGTCCCGATCTTCCCTTAAACCTCACTGCATGTATTGTTTCCAGTTATTTCATTTATTTCTATGTAGTTTACTCACTCCGTTTTCTAAAGATCTCGTCTCATTTATTTTTTTCCTTTACAGTATTCAGTACTGCATTTGCATTTGGTTTAGATTTTGATTTCCACTTTCTAGTAATTTATTTTTTTGGCCATCAATAGCATTAACCTTTGTAAAGCCTTAGCATGTTTGGGCAATTAATTTTCTATATCCCAGCTCAAAAGAATAATTTCCTTAGTTACAGTCATTTGCTCCTCAAACATTTCTGACAAAGTACCCTGTAGGGTCAGTCAAAATGTTTTTAGTCCCTTTAGTCTTATACACAGGTCAGGCATATTTTTATCAACTAGAGGAGAGGTTGTGGATAGCAATTAATAAAAAGCTGAAGGACTTTCTCTGGGAGGGGACGACGTCTAGAGTCAAGTGGGATAAGCTGACACTTCCAGTAGAACAGGCCAGATTGGGATTACCCAATTTGAAGGAATATTTCAGAGCTATAAAGTTAAGGCTCCTATACATAGCACAAGCAGAAAACTATGAATTCAAAGCGGAAAGAAATGGTGTTAAAACAGGGGAACTCGAGAAACAAGGAGAGACTGGGATTTTAGATGCAGGCCTTTTTTTTTCTGGTGGTGGATTTCTTTGGCAATTTGGTATCAAAAATAGCAATAGGAGGTACTGCCAGCCGTGCCAGGAGAAATAGGGCAGTTGATTTGTAGCATATGCTAGGACAGCTAGATGTATTTGTACAGATACTTGTGCTGAGAATGTATTTGTGAGGTTTGCTTGTGTTAAAATGTATCAACATTGCACCCTGCTGGAAGTAAAATAAATGTACATGCGTTATTGTAACTTTTACATGTATACATTATAACAGCATTTTCTGGAAGAGCAGAGATTAAACTTAATCCAACTCACTTTGAAAAATATATCTGAAATTAAAATATTTTATTGGATCAGCCATAACGATGTTATCCCACAGTTTTGAATGGTGCCAGAGACGCAGGGTCTGTGCTAGAGAATGTTTGGTAGCTATAGCAGGAAGAGTGAAATGGTTTTGACTTCCAGCAGTTCATAGGTAGGTACTAGGCTATTGGCCCTAGGGCCTATATAAGCCTAGCCAAAGGTACCCTGGCTTTCGCCACCCAAGAAAATTATCTTCCTGTGCCACTGTCGAGCAGAGCCACAGAAGTGATCCCCTCGGGGATCACTTCTGTGGCTCTGCTCGACAGTGGCACAGGAAGATAATTTTCTTGGGTGGCGAAATTGCATCACATCTGAGCAAAGCTCTATCTGTATGTATTGTAGCGCATAGGCGCTAAACCCTGGTGGCTTCTAGTGTGGAAAACAGATGACCAGTTGCGTAAGATGTCATTTTTTACAGAGTTAATGTTTTAATATAGCAGGAGACTGGAGTATTGCCTTGCTCTATTCAGAAAGTAGGAACAGTATTTCTTTTAGTCAATCAGGAATATATAGTGAGACTAGCTAAATACTGTTTCTCTAAATGTGTGAAAATTTCCATCAGTGGTATTTCTAATGTTCCCTGTGACTGAAACTCTGGTGTTGTAAAAAATAAATTAGTATTGTAGTAAAATTATTAGTATAGTGTTGTTGTTATTAAATATATGTAAACTTCTTGTTGTGGCTGGTCCGTTGCACATATTTATTTGGTGACAGATCTGGCCACTCCTGAAGTGTTTGGTCAGCTTTGCCATTTGTATTAATATTAATTTCACTCAGTATAATTGGGTACCCTTGTAAGAGCCTTAAAGTAGCTTGCAGAGGTTCTGGTGACAGTGATAACTATATTATAGTCTGGGCAGAAGGGAGCACAGCAAGGGAGTCTGTGCCAGCCTTTCCAAGGTGTGTGTGTGTGTGTGTGTGTGTGCGCGCGCACATCAAATCTGTGTGTGTGTCACCTGCTTGGGGTAGGGACACAAAGCACTGGTTTCACAGAGAGGGTGTGGGAGGACTTGGAGTTGAGTCCTTAGCTGGGGTTCTAAGCTAAGCTGTGCCAGTGGGGAGTCTAAATGGGGGTCTGGACAGATATAGAGATGAACAAGCCCCCAGACCGAGTGCGTTCCTTGGGTGATGTTAAGGGAAGTTGTGCTTGATGTGGAGAGGTCTGAATCTGGAAATGAGTGTATCCTTTTGCTTTCCAAATGAACGTCTTTATCCAGTGTCAGCAGTGAGGATTTAGGCTCCTTGATTACTGGCCCAGCGTGGGGATGGCACAATCACATTACTGTGTAGTGGAATGGTCTTGAGCTTATAAAATGTATTTTACACACGCACTGAAAGTTCAGGTTAATCAGCAGTTCAGTGCATGATAGAAGGACCTGCCCTTCAGCAGTCCTGCAGACTTTGACCAATCTCTTCAAGGCCTCAATGACATGCCCACCTCTTGTGTTTGGCATTAGAATTGTAAATGATAAAGTGTTGCTATTCTGAAGATTTGGGATTTTGGTGTCCAGTAGCTTTCAGCAAATGGTAAACTGAGGTATTTCACTATACATTCTGAAAGTAATTTAATGAATGCTGTAATGGGGGCTCCCCCCTCATTTGTAACTCCACAACTGTTGACTGTAATGAAGTACACTAGACCAATCTAGTGTTTTGCATAGCTCTCAGAACTTTGTGGCAGTTGTAGATTTAGGAGCTGCTGCATGTTATCTTCACCACATCTGATAAAGGTATAATGGCACGAATAATCACAACGTATAAAGAATGTGCAGAACCAGTGTATCCCCAAACCACTCGAAGCCGATAAGATCCACAAAGCACACTTTATTACAAAATGAAGAAGTAACACTGAGGTTGAGCGCTTTCATCTGTCATATTACAGATTTCATCAGAACCAGTAAGACAACAGCAGTACATACATTTTATACTTGATTTGGCGCCAAAATTTTATATAAATTATGCAAATCTTAAAGCAGCAATGTTCCCTACAGACAATACTAATAAAATACTGTGTTAAAAAACATTTACAAATACATCTGATACTCTGAAAAAGTGATAATAACCATTATATATATAAATATATATATTTTTTACTTAATATAATATTTAATAGCTGTATAGTAATTAGTGTAGTTATAACTAGCCCCTCTAGGATTTATTCACAGGTAGAATTATTGTTGACAGGATACTCATTTTATATTATCAATATTTATTACATATTAATCATTTTTTAATCAAAATTTATTATCACTTTTTCAGAGTATCAGATGTATTTATAAATGTTTTTTAACACAGTATTTTATTAGTATTGTCTGTAGGGAACATTGCTGCTTTAAGATTTGCATAATTTATATAAAATTTTGGCGCCAAATCAAGTATAAAATGTATGTACTGCTGTTGTCTTACTGGTTCTGATGAAATCTGTAATATGACAGATGAAAGCGTTAAACCTCAGTGTTACTTCTTCATTTTGTAATAAAAGCTGTGATCTGGATCTTTATGTGTGTTTTGGGACTGAAATAACTGTACATTCTTTATACGTTGTAATTATTCGTGCCATTATACCTTTATCAGTTGTTCGATGGCAGAAGAGGGTTCTCCGAGCACTTTATTGAGGCCAGAGGAATACAAAGCACTTCGAGAGGAGGTAACGTCGCTTAAAGGTGACATCAGCAAACTCTTGGACATGGTGAACAAACTAACAGCAGTAGTGTTGGAGAGCGGAGGTTCCGCTCATGCTGATAATCATGGCACTTCGGATATTGTTCCAGTTAGGAATGGCGACTACAATAACGACACAGTAAGAGCTAAACTTATCATTGTGGATGAAGCGGCGGATTGCAGCTATGTTAGTGACATTCCCAACGGACAGGGAGAGGCGCTAGCAGTGGAAAGTAAACAACGCATTGACTTGGTAGCTTATACTGTGAACATATCGCTAGAGGAGGATTTCACCTTTGATTTCAGTATGGTTAACATGAATGCTGAAAATGAGAGACTGGGTGCACGCCCTAAAAGGCACAATGAGAATTTAAGGACATATTCTACAGTGGCTAATACGACATCCCATTGCAACAAAGGTACTGTTAACAATGATTTACTATCCAGCCCTAAAAGTTCTTTTATTAAAAGAATGGACACTAAATCTAAAGAAACAGGGTTGTTTAATATGTTTAATGAATTTGTATCTGATGAATTTGATTTCATGAACAAACATAATTTAAAGGGACAATTTAAAGAAACGCCTGATAAAAATAATAAGAATAAAAAAGATGATATAAAATCTAGAATTTATTTACTGGGGAAGAAATTGATACAATTAAAATGTGTGAGGATGGACAATGCATATTTTGAGAAATGTATAGGTTTAGAAATAGTCCCGAAAGGACTTAGGTTCTTTAAATTGCCATTAGGTATTAAGATTGATTCCAGCATAATAACTGATTTCAACCAAATGTTTGATGATTTTGGATATACATACATGAAATGTCTTATGAAACATAATGAACATAAAGCTAATGTACTTTTAGAAGAGGTGTATAACTTGAATGAATCTATCATACAGGATGATTTGTTTGAAAGATGGTATGACTGTTATTCCAGCCAGTTCAATCAGGCTACAGTTAAAGTAAAAAACGTTTACGAAAGGAAAATGCATAAATTAGATCGGGATATGGACTCATACAGAAATGACAGAGCATATGTTTGGCCTCATTACGATAGAGAGAATGAGGGTATGTTTGAGGTGGCACATTCCAGAGGTAACAAGAGGTACATGCGGAGGAACGATGAGGAAAATTTTCAAGGGGGGCCGTTACTTTCCTGCCCCAAAGAAACAGCAAAGGAGACATTAAAGTGTTATTGTAGCCCTACTTTAGTGGGCGCTGTAGATGCTGGTCACACCACAGACCCAGATAAATACCCTATTATGTTGCCATCTCCAACACCTGGACCTGTTGACAGGGTTATTTTGGACACAGTTTATGATAAAGGGCCTAGTATTAGAAGTCATCAAGGTTTCAATGTTTACAACTACACTGACATCCCTGTTACTGATGACCTCATGTCCCTTTTCAGCAAAGGAATGAAGTACATCCCAACGGTCAATTTCAATCTGTTTGACCTTATTAAGGAAATCAAGCTTTTCTGTAGAAGGTTGAATTTAGCTATTCAATTTAATGACCATCCCAACAAGACATATGCCAATAAGAACTCCAAATCCTTAGTGAAAAAAAGCACATATACACCAACCATGAACTCCCAGGTTGCCATATATGAGAAAATGGTTTGTCAAGACATCTACCACTTATACAAAGAGATTAGGAACAATAAAGGTGAAGAATATGCATTTACAGATAATTTGACTATAGGCGAGAGAAAGTGCCTTAATGAACTCATTACGAACAAAGAGATTAGAATCATGAAACCGGACAAGGGTGGAGGTGTTGTGATCTTTGATAGCACCCATTATTACAATGAAATTCACAGTATCTTATACGACTCAGGCAACTATGAAAAGGTGTCTCAAAACCAGATAAACATCGGTTACAGACGTATAGACTATGCAATAGAAGAGTACTTGATTGACAATCGTATTACTAGTGAATTATATGAATACTTAAGAACTGAATATCCGGTTATGGCCCATATAGTTGGAATCCCGAAGACCCACAAGAACCAGCTTAAACCACCTTTTAGACCTATCATCTCAGGATCTAAGTCCAAAACTTTTAAGATAGGGACTACCATTGACCATTGGACTAAGCACATCTATACCAAAGTCAACCACCTGGTCAAAGATTCCTGGGATTTTTTAAGCAAATTAACAATGGACATGTGGGATGAAAATCTGACGTTCCTAACTATAGATGTTCAAGATCTATTCTCCATCATCCCTGTGAATTCAGGATTAGAACATTTCCAGAGTAGTTTAAGGAAATACTTAGGAGGTAGCTGGGATAGAGTTAATCTTATTATGGACATGATGAGCTTGGTGTTGGAACACAACTACATAGAACATCAAGGTGAATTTTTTAGACAATCTCGAGGGGTGGCCATGGGAGCATCTTGTGCTCCTATTTTTGCAAACATGGTCATGTTAGAGTGGGAAAATCAACACATATTCACTAGTGATTTTTACAAATACATTCGGTTATACACCAGATTTTTGGATGATGTGTTCATCATTTGGACTGGACCAACTGACATGATTCCCACCTTTTTGGAATACCTCAACAACACCACAGATTTTTTGAACTTCACGTTCCAATATGACAAAAAGGGTATTGCATATTTGGATACGTGGATAGGTAACACCGGTACTGGATTTACTTCCAGATTGTATAGGAAGCCCACGTTTTCTAATGATTATATTCATTTTACCAGCTGCCATCCACGCCATATATTCAAAAATATTGTGAAGGGCCAGTGTATAAGAGCAGCGAGGATGTCATCCACCCTTGAAGGCATGAACAGCGAACTAGACATTATCACCCAACTTTTTACAGATAGGGGATATCCAAAAAAGCTACTGGGAAATATAACTACATTTGTAAAATCACAATGGGGACAAAAATACAAACCATTGTTAGGGAGTACCAGTATTATACAGAGTAATCCAAGTAAGGATTGGGACAAAAAAGTTTGTGTGATAAGATTTAACCCGTTTGCAAATTTGATTATAGAAATTCTTAAAAAGAATTGGAGCCTAATCACCTCTGCAGGCCCTATAGGCAGTATAGTTGGAGCAGAGATATGTACTGTTTACAAAACTGGAAATAATATAAAAAGTATATTGGAGTGTGGATTGATAAACAAAGGAAAAATGGGAATAAAAGGGACTAGAAAATGTGGCTGTTGCAAACAATGTACGTACATTAACACTACACAAACCATTAGACTTGGAAACATCATGCATACTAAGGTGAATTGCATAACAGGAAATTGTAACTCCCAGCGTATAGTGTATATAGCCACCTGTACTATATGCCCGGCCTTTTACATAGGCAAAACGGAGAGAAAGATCAAGACACGGATATATGAACATATGTACAGGATAAAAAAGGAAGACACTAAAAATGCTTTATTCAGACACATTCAGGAAAAGGGGACAGATCATAATTTCAAGTTTTCTATAATTGATCAAGTAGATGTTAGTGACAAAGGAGGAAATTGGAAGACATATTTAGCTTGGATAGAAAGTAGATGGCAAATATGTACAGATGCCACAACACTACCAGGTATTAATGACTTCATCAGTTTGAAACCTTTTTTAGCGTTGAACTAAGCTCATTAGAAGCAACTATTCAGCATATGTAACACACCATATGCATTTTATTGTGAAAACACAAGTTTCAATGTTTTTATGTTTTTATGTATTAAGTATTGTTTTAATGTATTTAGACATTCTTCAATTCATTTAGATTTAGATTTTCATAAGATAGGTTCTTCTATCAATTTTGAATTTTGGCTGTTGTAAACATTATGTCAATATGTACTATCTTTTGGGACCACAAATTAAAACCATTATATATATATTTTTTTTTTACTTAATATAATATTTAATAGATGTATAGTAATTAGTGTAGTTATAACTAGCCCCTCTAGGATTTATTCACAGGTAGAATTATTGTTGACAGGATACTCATTTTATATTATCAATATTTATTACATATTAATCATTTTTTAATCAAAATTTATTATCACTTTTTCAGAGTATCAGATGTATTTGTAAATGTTTTTTAACACAGTATTTTATTAGTATTGTCTGTAGGGAACATTGCTGCTTTAAGATTTGCATAATTTATATAAAATTTTGGCGCCAAATCAAGTATAAAATGTATGTACTGCTGTTGTCTTACTGGTTCTGATGAAATCTGTAATATGACAGATGAAAGCGCTCAACCTCAGTGTTACTTCTTCATTTTGTAACAGTGTGCTTTGTGGATCTTATCGGCTTCGAGTGGTTTGGGGATACACTGGTTCTGCACATTCTTTATACGTTGTGATCTTCACCACATCTGTCAAATTCTTTATTCAAGAAACTGGGACAAATATGAAAATAATGGGTATAAAAAGGCAGAACATTGGGGACTTTTTTCTGTTGCTATAAAGCTCTATAAAAAAGGTTAGCAAAACAGGTTTGGCGTCAACACGTTTTTTTCAAGCAAGAAATATAAAGCCCTTTAATAGATAGTTAAGAGAGGAGAAAAAATAGCTTTTTTTTGCAAGGGGCACTGCAAAATATAATGAAGCAAATTGAACGACATTTAAGAGAGACTCGCCAAATGGTCAAATCTGTCAATAAGTGTAGCAGGGGCTTTGGAGTTGAACCATTTACAGGCTGCCTGTGTCCATTAGAGAACTGGGTGCCAAACCAGGGATGCATTTCCTGTTCCCTATCTAATTGTCCATGTTGCACTTGAATTTGGTTAGGGAGAAACTCTGCTTCATGTGGATGGGGAGCCTGTTACAGAGAAGGGTAGTCTCTGGGATACATGCCTCTCTCTCCAGCAGGTCCTATTTTTGTATCACAGGCAAGGTTGAAGTCTTTAGAGTGGGCAATTCTGCCAGGCAAAGATCTCCCATCCACAGCCTGTAGGAGATGGAATAAAGGAATAGGGCTTTGAGGCAGTCTGTTATAGACATGTTGTGATGTCTGACTATATCCCGCCAGACTGCCAGCAATTAACTGATGTTCTTTACTGTCCTGTGTCAGTAACTAAGGAGTGTCAGTCCTCACTACTGACTCCAATATGAGACTGTCATTTAAACAGAAGTAATATTTCACAATTTTCCCATAAGAGCACAACAGGAACACACTCTGTTTACCTGGGACTGGACTGTATACTTATTTCCACCCCAAATGTATTCCCTTATTTTACACTTCAGAGAAATGTCCCAATTTAAGACCTCTGATACACTCACATTCAAAGTAAATTTACATCTCATACATCCAAACATGTTTGGGAAATCCTGACATAAATATCCAGCTGTGTCCCTTCCTCAAAATAATACAGTAATGCTGTCTCTGATCGTGCCCTTCTAAAGGGGTGTCTAGTTATGAAAATTTAAATATCAAAAATAACTGATAGCTATGACCAGAACAGCCTGGTCTTTGTGGGGACCTGGAGAGTATCAAACTCTAATCTCTAAAGAAAAATACTGATTTCCAGCTACAATGTGAAGTAATGAAAGCACTTAAGGAAAATGATTACAAGAATTTAAACCAGTTGTTGTTGTTGTATCTTTCGGCTTTTCCCGGTTAGGGGTCGCCACAGCGGAACTCTGGTCCGCTAATGATTGGCAGCAGATTTTTACGTACCGAGTTGCCAGCCCTGACGTACAACCTTCAACGAAGGTACACCCATTCACACATGTCTCCACACAGAAGACGCTTTAGCTGAGAATCGAACAGGACAACGTCTTGCTGTGAGGCGACAACGCTCACCAGAAATGTAAAATTTAAATTAAACTGCTGGCTAGTAGTCCTTTATTCTAGAAAAACTCTAGCTTAATAACTAAGCTTTCCTAATCTAACTAAAGAATACTGTTCCTAACACTTCAACAGGCAGGCTTACAGTTTTTGGTGAGTTCTCTTTCATGGTGTCCACTGACTACACAGTACTGACTGTACTTCACAAAACTGCTCAGCACTTGACAAACTGCAGTCTCAACTGTCTTATTTTAAAAATGTCAGCTGTTTAAAAAAGTTTTTTCTGTCAGTCAGCTGTTTAATCACATAGCAACCAGGGACATTTTAATTACATCACTCACTGTTCAGCTGATTCTTCACAGTACTTTAGAATGTCTCTCTCAAACATGTACAGTTAGAAATGCATCAAAACACTGACATATTCTTTGTATACACAAGGAAATACTCAACTTTTAAAACATCTTTATATATTCACAATTAGACATGCTGGCATACAAGTTAATGTGAGAATATGCACAAATCTCCTTCCAGAAGTACTAACACAGAGGACAGTGTTTTAATTTTCTTCACACACGTTACTTTTGTCCTGTATCCTCTTAGTGAGGAACCACCTTGGCTGTTCCAGTTATTGGATGTGCCTTGTTAAATGCATACAAAAGAAGAGTTGTACTCAGTGGTAGGTCTGAATGCTAAATACAGTGGAGCAACTATTTGCTCTGACCTGGATGCCAAAACTCTTGTTTATGGGTTGCTGGCACAACAAGTAGGTGTGAACAAAAGTTAATTTAGCAATCTGTTATGTCTTGTGGTAGGGTCTTAAAGAAGCCATGGCCAAAACTGAGTGACAGTTGAGATGGGTGGCTTAGCTGACCTTTTACCACCTGCATGTGACACCCACCCTAGTCATATCTGAAGCTCATTGTGACAGTCTCTCCGAAAACCTGCTTTGTGGCCCCTGGTATGCCTTTTATGTTCAGAGATTGCTCTAAAACCAGGTACTTGGTGTAGCTTCCCAGAAAACGTTATACCTGAGTCTGCTGCCTTCTCCATTCAAATGCTCCTGACCACCACTAAACTATGTCCACTGTATGATTGTAAAATGGATTTAAAACTTGTACATCATGAAATGCAAGATAAGCTGTAAAGTTGGGGTTACAACCAATTCCATAGACAACTGTAAGGTTTTATTCAACTGTAATAGGAAACTTGGAAGGAAACAGTTGCATACCAAGCTTACATCTAATTGTATCCCCCCCCAGGACATAGCAGACATATTCTGTTTCAACATGGCATCACCCCGCATTCATTCTTGCCTGTTCCCCCTTGTACTTCTCTAAAAAAAGTACTTTGGGCAAATCCTTTATTAAGTTAATACTAGTCCCTTGGGTTCTGCCAATATTCCTGGACATGTGCCAAGTCCTACCTAGCAAAAATTCTCCAACTTTTCAATGAGTCAGTCCATCGGTTATATTCCTGATATGTGGGGAGCAATTTATGTTGTTAATGTGGTTCCTCTACTGAGCCTGGAATTTACAGGCCTATTAGTCTTACTAGTGTTTGCAGTGATGTACAGCCTACAGCTGAACTAAAAACAATATACTTGATCTGTATTCCTCGATGCACACCAGTTCAGCTTTGTAAAAGGCAAGTCACACCTGGCTGAGATTTAATCTATAAATAAGCGTGTTTATGTAAGCAGTGTAGGTGGGGAAAGACACATGGTAGTTTAATTAAAAAAAAAAAAAAAAAAAAAAAAAGTAGAACTCTGTAGGTAATGGGCTTACAATCCATACTATTTGTTTGGACCTAGCCAACATGATCCACCATACTTTTATTATTGATACCCTCTTCTAGCTTGACATTAATCCATTAATTCTTTTTCTTGGAATTCATAAATTTCAACGCACTGGATCAACTAATCCATTGTCCCACCCGGGACTCCCAATATCCTAGACCTAGTCATTACCAACATGGGAGACAGATGCTCCACACCAGTGGTCACCTCTTCATTGGTCAGGTAAGCTAATCACCCTTGACATCCACATCCCACCCCCCAGTAAGGAAACCTCCATAAAAAACTTCTCCAAAGCCAACTTCATGCTACTCCAGTCAGAAGTGACAAACTTCATGACACCCATGCAGATGGGAGCTGAAGGTTCGACTGCTGAATCCTACACTAAGGCACTGTACGAGCACATCCACTTGTGCATGAATCGTGCCATCCCAAATAGAACCAAGACGCTTTCCTCCAAAAAAAAGGAAACCAATCTGGTGGTCCCCTGCCATAAACAAACTATACAACATAAGGAAGAAAGTGTTGCAGAAGAGAGGGAAAATCCCAGGATGCAAAAAAAAAAAAACTCCCTTACCAGCCTTCTTTAAGAAGCTGGGATCCCTCATAAAATCCTCCAAAGCTAGTTACAAAAATACAATTGCCAAAGATTCCAAAGACAACCACAAGGCATTCTATAGTTGTGTCAAGAATCTAAATGGCAATGCTGAGATGTGCTCTCCGCTACAACAGAATGGCATTAAATATACTGATCCCAAGGATATTGTCATTATCCTGGCAGATCTATTTAGTGCCAACTTCAACCCCCTCTCACCCCCTAAATGGTCTATCTCAATGCCAAAAGATTGCCAAATTACGATAATCATGGCCATGCTGGTAGAAACCGCACTCTCCAAAAGCTAGGAATACAGCATCCATGGGACCAGATGACATCCTGGGTTGTGTACTACATGAACTACAAAATGAACTGGCACCTCATCTAAATGTCATGTTTAGTCATAGCCTCACCTCAGGCTTTGTAGCCTCACCTCAGGCTTTGTGCCCACTGAGTGGTGCACAGCTACAATTATCCCACTCCACAAGGGGGGTTCCACCTTGGATCCCAGGAACTACCGTCCCATCAGTCTGACGAGCCTGATCTGCAAGAGCATGGAAAACATTATCATGGAACTTATAAACAAAGACATTGGCAACCTTCAAACACTAGACCCCACCCAGTTTGGGTTCATGAAGGGCTGATCTTGTCTCCTGAACCTGATTGGCTTCTTTGAATCAGTCTCCAGAGCTGTGGACGAGGGTAAGGTGGACTACACAATCTATCTGGACCTCGCTAAGGCCTTCGACACCATCCCCCACTCTGGAATCATAGATAAACTTGCTAAGCTGGGCATAAATCCCTACTTCACTCGGTGGGTTGCCAACTGGCTTACTGACAGAACCCAGACTGTAAAAGTAGCAGACTCCAAATCCATCTCCAGACAAGTGGAGTACCTCAGGGTTCAGTTCTGGGACTGCACTTGTTTGGCATCTATTTCTCTGAAGTACAGGCCAACACTAAGGGACACTGGCTAACAAATTTCGCAGATGTCTGCAAACTGGGAGCCATTACTGAATCCCCAAATTATGTGGATATTCTACAAAAGGGCCTTACAGAAGCAAATGCTTGGTGGCAGCCATTGGCTCAAGCTTAATGCCAAGAAATGTATAATTATTCCCTTTGGGGAAAAAACATGTACCCATGAATTACCACATAGGTGGCAGTACACCGAAAGTGTGATGAGAGACTTGGACTCCAGGTGGACACTGGTCTCACCTTCAGTAACCACATTGCCACAACAGTCAGGAAATCCTATGTGGTACACCTCACCGACAAGGGCTTTTCATTCAGAAGGGACATTGTCCCACTGCACTCATCCCTCAGTAGACCCATTATAGAGTACAATGCCCCATTTGGTATGTACCTCACAAGACATCTGCAACAGCTGGAAAGGCTGCAAAAGTACCTCACTAAAAGAATCACAGGCCTAAAGCAGATGCCGTATGCTGACCATCTAAAAAACTCCAGCTGTACTCTGTGGCATATCATCTACTCAGAGGCAATCTCTGCTTAACATACAAGGCCATGTCAAACCCTGAGCTGTTGGACATTGTCCACTTAAAGAAATCCAAATCCCTCAGAGCCACACGCTCCAGGGATCTAAACCTTGTCATCACAATGAACAAAACAATCTGGAGGCATAGATTCCTGACCCAGAGACTCTCCATACTCTGGAATAGACTGCCCGTACATGTCAAGCAGAGCGCCTCCTTGCCCCTCTTCAAAGGGAACCTTGATGATTGGATGAGAGGAAATTCACCCCGGGGATCAGGTCAGTCGCCCTGCTAGACAGGGGTCCAGGGAAGTAAGTTATTGTGGGAAGAAATATCCAGGGAATTGTTATGGCTAGGCTTGTATAGGCCCTAGGGCCGATAGCCTAGTACCAACCTATGAACAATAATCATACAAAATATTATATCCATAAAGTAGCAGAAAGTATTTTAAGAACGAAGCCAACACGGGAAAAAAGAAGGGAGATTCTGCCAATAGGGATGACTGCATTTAGGGATATAGACAGTAGGCTGGAATTGGAGAACTGACAAAGGAACCACGGTATTGGGAGTAAATTACTAGAGAGGGAAAGGTAATAGAATGGAAGAAGCCTGGACTTTATTTGGACTGCAGGTTAGAGACTGCCTTCCCTATCAAGGATCAATATTAGAGTATAGGCAAACAGAAAGAAATAGGGAGGTCCTAAATGAAATATCAGCACTGGTAGAGGTTTTAGTGGAATCTGGAACAGAAGCTGCCGTTAAAAAAGGTGTAATTATTAGAGCATATAAAATATTACATGATAACTGTAAGAAATCAATCAAAGGAAGTTAGAAAGGATTGGAAAGAGACATTGGATAAGCAATTCACAAAGAAACAACGGCAGGATATATGTATGCTTCCCAAATATGCAACAAAATCTAGAAGATTTAGGATTTTTGCTTGGAAATTTTTGCATAGATATTTTTATACCTCAGGTAGACTCCAGAGAATTTTTTCTGAGGTAGACAGCAAATGTTGGTGGTGTGACAGGGAAGAAAGAGGTACTTGGGAACATATTGTCTGGGAGTGCAGTGAGTTGATGGACTTCAAAGATTCCATGTGGGATGTACTGTCTGAGATGCTGGGTGGGCGGATTGGTGTGATGAGGGAGATGATTTTTCTGAGCTATGATACAGAATCCGAATTGCTTAGACATTGTAAGGCCTTGCTGTGTCTAATTATGGTGGCCGCCAAAAAAGCATTTACTAGAAAACGGAAATCAAAATCTAAATCAACTATATTAGAAGTAGTGAATATAGTAATGTAGATAAAACTGGAATTGAGATCTTTAGGAAAAGGGTAGGAGCAAACTATATAGGAAAAAATGGGAATTGTGGGAACAATACATAGAGCGGAGGAATGAGGTTTAAAAGAAGGCAGGACTTGAATGAGTTATGTAATGTTTGAATGAAAATTATTGGGTAGGTTATATTTTTACAACTGGGAGTGTGTCAAAATGCTTGCAGCTAGGATTCTGTCGGTGTGGTTTGTTTTAATTTATATAAATGTATGATTGCATATGTCATAAGCGATTAATAAAGATGTTTCTTGTTTAAAAAAATAATAATGTAATGTTGCTTAAGTTATATGATATATAGCAATATATATAATGCTTGTTAATGTTATTCATTTCTTAATACAGTTTGATTACTTTTGTATAAATATAAATTTGCCTATGTCAAAAGTAATAATTTAATAAAGGTGTTAAAAAAAGTGCTCTGTAAAGTATTTTTAAAATGTGTCAATTCATTGTTGTTGTTTTTCTTTTGGCTTTTCCCGGTTAGGGGTCGCCACAGCGGAACTCCGGTCCGCTAATTATTGGCAGTAGGTTTTTACGGTGCCGAGGTGCCAGCCCAATGCCCAGCCTTCAACGAAGGCACGCCCATTCACGCATGTCTTTCGAACATCACTCGACCGCGGGGAGGACATGCAGACTCCACAATGTGCCAATTCATTACATTCCGTAAAAAAAAAAAAAAAAAATTGTCTTTCTGTCACGTCACACATCCAGCATTACTTTCTGAGAAAATAATCTGTGATATCTGCTTGGCAAAAATCATAAACTTTCTGGACTTTTCTGGAAAACTGGGAGCCATGCAGATATCATCCAGTTCTGTTGTATATATAGCTTTTCCATTCTCTCTCCCCAATCTTTTCATTTCTCCCCGATTGATTTTTTTCTTTATTTAAACAAGAAACATCTTTATTAAATTATCACATATGATATAGGGAGTCATGCAGTTGTGTAAATGAAAACAAACCATATTGACATAATTTAGCTGCAGAGATTACATATAGCTCATTCAAATCCTGCCTTTATAGGATCATAAGAAGTCACTAGGCTAATGGCCCTAGGGCCCTTACAAGCCTAGCCAAGTTCTACCCTTATTTCCACAATCAATATCCAATGCCTGTACCCAAGAGGGACACAGTTGAAACCCCCGTGGTGAATTTACGGTTATCCATCCAGTCGTCCAAATTGCGTTTGAAGAGGGCCAATGAGGTGCTGTGCTTGACATTAAGTGGGAGTCTGTTCCAAAGGTGTGGTAACTTCTGGGAGACCAATCTGTACCTCCAGCAGATTGTATTAGTGTCACATACCAGGTTAAGGTCTTTAGAGCGAGTAACCTATGCACCACTTGACTTGCGGATATGCAGCATTTCCAAGAAAGCAGGGTAGGAGATTGCATTATATGCAAGGCAGAGATTGCCTCTGAGTAGTCTGTGTGAAACAGAATAAAGTGACAGTCATTTCAGACGATCCACATATTTTATACGCTGTACTATTTATCCATTTTAACAACAACTTCTGTTGTAGACTCAGTTAATAATTCTACCACAGCTGATCGTTCACTTTATCACTCCCCTACATACCTGTCAACCTCTTAGCACAAAAAGTCTGGACAAAGCCTAACATAATGGGGGAACAAAGGCCCAAAAATAGGGGCACATTTTAAACATTTTTCTTATAAACTTAGAAAGTTGCTAAAATAACAGGATTTGTACTAGCATCCATTTTTTGCAAGTATATGAAGTCTGAAACTTAAATATATGTCAGTATTTAGTGGCTTCAGTCCTCAGATCATCCTGGTGATTTGCTAGAAAACCATAGATTTTATGAGGAACAGACGGAAAAATATGGACAGTTGAGAGGTGTGCTCCCCTATCCCATTTTCTTTGCCTGCACTCTTGTTATTGGTCCCCGATAGGGAATGCAGTCTCTAACTTGCAGTCCAAATTTCTGCTTGCCCATCCCCACTCTATTACTTCTCCTCTCAACTTCTTTGCTCTGTTTGCTGATTTTCTTCAGTAAATTCCAATTCATCTTGCCTACTACCTGTACACCTACTTGCAGTCATTCCTATTAATAAAAGTCTCCTTTCTCCATTCCTTTTTTGGATTAGTTCTTACAATACTTTCCACTACTTTATGAATATAATATTCAGTATGGTTGTTGTTATTCTCCTTGAGAATCTGCAGCCAGCATTCTCTCCCCTACCGTTGTTTCATCACCACCCCTTTCCACTTGATTTATAACCTTCTGCTTGTGTTACATATGTGTGTCTTAACTATGTAGATCTTAAGTAGTCATTCAAATCAGGTAATCCTAAACCATCTATAGAGAGAATCAACTTAACACACTTAACTCTTGCCCCCTTCCATTCCCAAATAAATTATTTCAACTCTTCCACAGCTTCACTTCTTGTTGTTAAAAATATGCTTGGCCTGTGTATAAACTAAAGGGGTTTAAATATTTTCACTGCTTGTACATTGCTATCCATGTCTTTAACCAGGAGCTTCCAGCTTCTAAATGTTTGTATTATCTTTTGTTTAGCCTCTTTCCACACATCTGTACCTGCCATAGTATAATCTTTTTTTTAATCTTTATTTTTAAATACTTCAACTTGTCATGTCCCCACATATATGGGTATTGCTGAACCAGTTTATGTGTAGGTACATAGTTTACTGGTACAGTTTTTGTTTTAGCTTAATTTTTTATATCCTAAAAAATGAGACAGTTTCAAGTATGTTCAACAGCATTGAAATATCCCTTTCTGGATTTAGCAAGTAGAAAATACTGTCAGCATATAAACTTGTCTTAATTACCATACCGGTTGTACTGAATTTGTGAGCCCCTTTGTTTTCTTTACTAATGGCTCTAAATAAAGAGCAAGGAACAAACGGGAAAGAGTACATCCATTCATGGTTCCTTTATTTAGACGTGGCTTGTTAGAGATGAAACCTTCCTCCATAATTCTCGCATCTGACCTTCAATACATATTTGTAATCTGTCAGGGAACACATTGCTCTACTAATAAAATCTCAGCCGATTTTGCATTAGTATCCATCAAAATAATGGTGTTTTCCTACACTTTGCTTCCCTCTAGATCTTTATTGTTTTATTAATGCTGTCAAATGTTTGCCTCATCTCCACAAAACCATATTGATTCACATTTATCAATTTTGGCAACATCTTGTTTTTATTATCTTAGCTACTGCAAACGTAAACACTTTGTAATCATGGTTGAACATTGAAATGGATGTATATGAAGCTGGGTTTGAAGGGTCTTTAACATCTTTGGGTAATAACAGACACCACACATTTATTCTAAGATGTTGGTACTTGTTCCACTTTTAAAATATTGTTAAACAAAAACATGCAGATCAGAACCAATTTCTTCTCTCACAACTTCCAAACTTCCACAGGAACACCATCTGTTTCTGGATACTTCCCTGTTTGATTAGACACCACCATTTTTATGTCATTGCTTTTTATCCTAGCTATTGTTGAGCCTGGTCTTCCTCTAACTTTGGCATAATTAAGTCATCATTATCAGCCCCCCTTTTTCCCATTTTCTACATGGGGTCAGGGTATCGTGTTAACTGTCGCCGTCTCTCTTGATTCAGTGCCACACTCCTTCCTTCTTCAACACTCATGCCTGACTGTCACAGATCTTCTTTCACACAATCCATCCACCAGTTTGCTGGATGTCCTCATTTCCTCTTACCTTCTTCCTGCCTGTCCCAAATCTTCTTCTCCAGATTGTCTTCTGCTTTTCTGCACGTGTCTGAGCCACCATAATCTGTTCTCTTTGATCTTTTCTGCAATTGTAGCAACTTTGGCTTCTGCACTTATGTCCTTATTTCTTCGTCTGTCCTATAGTGTGCATCCTACCACTCTTCTCAGGCACTTCATTTGCATCACCTCTAGCTTCTTTATCTGCTCTCCCTTTACTGCCCAGGTTTCTGTACCATACAGTAGTACTGGTCACACCACTGTCTTGTACACCTCACTTTTCAGCTTCTTTGCTATTCTTCTGTTATAGACTACACCTGACACTCTATGCCAGTTGGCATCAGCCTGTCTGATTCTAGCTTTGACCTCTTCATTCAAACTTCCCTTCTCCTGAACCACCCCTCCCAGATATTTGAAGCTATTTACCTGTTCCACTATCTTCCCTTCTGTCTCAAGTCTCAGCTTCTTCTGATTTCCCCAATTTGCTGCCATTACCACTGTCTTATCTGTGCTTGGTTTCATCCCACCTGCTTTCAGTTTTGCATTCCATTCCCCTATCTGTTGCTGAAGTTCTTGCTCAGAGTCTGCCTATAATGCCACATTGTCTGCATAACTTTGCTGGTCTGTCCCCTCCAGCCTGTTTGCTAATGTAGTCCATCACCAGTATGAACAGCAGTGGGCAGAGAGTTGAACCCTGATGTGCACCCAGTCCCACAGGGAAACCCCTCTTTGAGGCCGAACACTGTCCGTATGTGAGTCATTGGGTACTTGTACATAGCCTGCACTAATTCTACCCATGTTTCTGTGACTTCAAACCACAGTAGTACTGACCAGATCAGCTTTCTTGGGACCTTGTCATATGCTTTCTCCAAGTCTAGGAATGCCCAATTGGACTCTTTCCTCATCTCTAGTTTCTTCTCAACTATCTGTCTCACTACAAGCATTATGTCAGTTGTGCTGCATCCTGATCTGAATCCGAGCTGCTCATCTCCCATCTTACATTCTACTACTCTACATATCTGCTTTCATGCAATGTGATAGCAGTTTGATACCTCTGTACTGCCCACAGTTGTGGATGTCCCCTATGTTCTTGTACACTGGCACAAGTATGCTTATTCTCCAGTCATCTGGGATACACCTTTCTCTCCACACTGCTATGAGTACCCTCAGGAGCCATTTCACCCTATCTCACCCAACCTTTTTATCATGTCTGCTGTGACCTCATCTGAGCCTGCTGCTTTCCCTGACTTAATTTTCCTTAATACTGTTCTTACTTCTTCTAGGGTGACCTCCTCTTCTTCTCTCATCATAGGCTGTTTCTTGGGCAGTGTAGCATCTGTGGGTTTCTTCATTCAGAAGCTGCTGAAAGTATTCCTTCCATCTGCCTTTGATGTCCTGTGGATTGGTGAGCAGGTTGTTGCTGGCATCCCTTATGAAGGGTGTTTGACTATCTTCTTATCTTTCTGTCTTTCCCCTGCAACCTGATATAGTTTCTTGGTGCCACGTGCTGAGTCACTTTCCAGAAGTTGGTAGAGTGCTTCTGATGCCCTATTATTTGCTATTGGAACTAGTTTCTTAGCTTCTTTGTTAGCCAACCAGTATTCCTTCCTAGCCTGCTTGGGCTTTTCTATTTCCCATTTTTTCCTGTACTCCATTCTTTTGTTCACTTCCTGGACTTCTGCATTCCACCAACAGATTTCTTTATGTACCTTATTTCCATACCTGGCATGGCCACGTGTCTATTCTGTAGTCCTAACACATACTGTTTTGAGGTATTACCAGTCGTCCACTCCACCTATTTCCTCCTCTTCTTGGGGTGTTAGAGCCCTGAGTAATTCCTTGAACTCTTGTACTTTCTCTCCAATTATCTTCCAGGTATTCAGGCTGGACTCTGTTGATCTTAATGCCTTCTCTGACCACTGCTTGCAGCTGATTGTGGCAACCAGTGGCTTATACTGTGGGCTGACTGTTTCGGTGGGGATGACTTTGCAATCATGGATTCTACCCCAGTATCTTTTCCTTACCAGGAGGAAGTCTGCCTGAGTTGCATGTTGGCTACTGTTGTATGTGATCTTGTGACTGTCTCTCTGTCTGAACCCTGTGTTGGCTGCTATCAAGCCATTTGCCAGACAGAAGTCAAGGATGGCTTGTCCTTTTTTATTCCTGTTACTCCACCCATGTGGACCCAGACAGTCCTCCCATCCTGTTCTGTCTGTCCCGATATGTGCATTCAAGTCACCCATTATCAACACCAATTCTTGTTGTCCTGCTTTGTCTAGTAGGTCCTGCAACTGCTGTCTGAATGCACTCTTTTTCCTCACTGTTACAACCCTGCTGTGGGGCATAGGCTGAGATTATGAATACTGCCCTAACATTACACTGGAGTCTAATTGCCATTAGTCTGTCATTAATTCTGATGATATCCCTCAATGCGTTCTGAAGCCTCACTCTCACCACAATTCCCACACCATTTCTAGCCTGTCCCCCTCCTGAGTAGTAGGCTCTGGATCCCAAGCCAAGTGGCTTTGCTGCACTGCCCTTCCATCTTGTCTCTTGGATACATAAAATGTCCAGCCTCCTCCGTACCATTGTCATTCACTTCCAAGCTGCATCCTGTCAGTGAACCTACATTAAGTGTAGCAATTCTCAGTTCATGTTTGTCAGGTTGATTGGTTTTACGTCTAGCTTTCGCTCAACAGAGCTATCCCAGATAACCCAGGCTGGGCAGCTAGATATTGGCCGGCCAGTAGCTTATTGACTCAGAGCTGCTGGGCTTTATGGTGGGCACACACTGGCCAGTAGGGGCACATACACCCCTCCTACTGTTAATATGGGTCCCTGGCATAGCTTGGAGTACGCCGGGTCCTCAACGTACTTATAACCAGTAACTAACTATGCACATTTTGGCAACATTAGTCAACATGACTGAATCACCTAGAGCCATATTTTACATGGTTGACTGGCTAGTCCTGCCACAGCACGCAACCTGTGATCCATGTTTTGCCATCTTGAGGATACTGCGCAGCACAGCAGAGGCCCAAAGTGGTTCGTCTGTACAACTCTTCCCCCTATAGGGCATCATGTAGAGCCTGTGCTGCTGCTGCCACAGCTCCATTCATTGGTGAGTTTTGACATGGAAAAACTCAGCTTGTTGTTCGGACATGGGAGGGACCCCACAGAGATACAGGGAGAACATGCAGACTCTAAACAGGCATTAATCGGAGGTCAGGATCGAACCTTGTGCATGGGAGGTGAAGACCTTAACCATTATGTCAACTGGCATAATTAAGTCTTTCATAAGTATTTCCATCTGTGCCTTTTCATGGATTCCATATTCATGTACTTTATACAAATTTTCATAAAAATATATGAAATACCTCTAATATAGCTGTAAGATCCCTAGTTATTTTTCTTGTCACAGGCTCCATAAATCTGGCAAAAACCCTTTCTACTTTTTGTTGCCTAAGTTGTGTTAAAACTTTTTGTGCTCTGGAGGCTTCAAAGAAATAGTTGCTTAACAGTAGCCATTCCAAACTCGAACATATTATCCATGTACTGTCTTGTTTTTCCCTTAGCACTTTTCACTTGCTCCTGTTCTTGTTCTGTGACATTTCCCTTATTTTGCAATACTTTAATCTTTGTTGTCAACTCCTCT
The DNA here is from genome assembly GCF_019279795.1 of Protopterus annectens. Classification (NCBI taxonomy): domain Eukaryota; kingdom Metazoa; phylum Chordata; order Ceratodontiformes; family Protopteridae; genus Protopterus; species Protopterus annectens. The sequence continues at coordinate 1,775,123,841 of NC_056743.1, forward strand.
AAATAATTCCTTTTATCTTTTTCCCACATCTTTCTCTCTTATTTTATTCCACTGACTAGCTATCCCTTATGAAGAAACTTCTGTCTTTCCCAATTACCCTTCAATTATTTCCAATACTCATTCCCTAAATTCTTTCTCTCTCTTTAACTGATGTATATAGAAAAAAATTCTGTCTAATTTTCTCTTCAGTAGCCTGCATCTTTATCACAGTTTTTATTGGTGTATGATCTGAAATAGTTATTGGATGTTTTTTTTTTTCAAAGCTTTTAGTTAAATATACATGTTCATGAGAAGTATAATTTCTAGCCAGTCTAATCCAGTTCTTGTACTTTGGGGAGTTATATGAAATTATGTCTGGTTTCCTACTTCTGAATTCACATGTCCTATGCCAAACATTCTCATATATTTCTTCAGAAATCTACCCTCTTTTGTTATATTTTCCCTTCTAGGTCCCCCAGACCCATTCTCACTATTGCAAATCAGGTTCCAATCCCCAGCCATAAATATTTATTTATTTATTTATTTAACATTTGTTGATCGTGAAAGTCCGACTAGGACAGAGCCTATTTTCAGCGGAGGCCTGGGGAGAAACGCTCTAGACGCATGTCTTTGGATTGTGGGAGGAAACCGGAGTACCTGGAGGAAACCCACGTGAACTCAGTGAGAACATGCAAACTCCGCACAGAAGGCACCCCAGACGAGATTAGAACTGGAGAACCTCTTGCTGTGAGGTGATAACGTTAACCGCTGCACCACTGCGTCACCCTTAATTAAACATTCCATGTTAAAAAATATTTATCCCAAAATTCTCTTAAGCTCCATAATAGCTGTTTTAGGTGGAGTACAAATGTATGCTGGTGTAATCCTCCTCCCCTGCCAGGAACCCCTTACTACCACAAATCTGACATTATTGTCTTTCTTCCTGTTTTGATATTATCATTATTATTATTATAACTCCCCTTTTCCTTTGTCCCTGATATTCTGCTGAAATATCCACCATGAAATATTTACTTTGTCAAATCTGCATGTCCATTTCTGTCAGAATGTGTCTCCTGTAATGTTGCAATTTGTGCCCTTTGCTTCCTAATATAATTCAGTCATCTTTGCTTTTTGTCTGTGCCTTTAAAGCCATTTACATTCTATGGACAGAGTACTCATATGATATAAAGCTGTTATTCCCATCTATTATATACAGCATTTCTTTTAATGTTCATTTCCAACTTCTAGCTTATATGCACACATTAATATTTGTCAGGCTGATCTCATATGTACCAGCCTCTTTTCATCTGCATTTGAACCTACGCCATATATTTCAAGACTTTTTGCTTCATTGAAAACACTAAAACCATATATTTTCAGAACCCCTTCACCGTTTTAGCTTAAAGCAAAAACATAAAACTACATACATTTTCGACAAAAAAAGTTTACCCCTTCAGATAGGAGCAGTTACCCCAAATTGATAGCTACACTTACTGGCATTTCCTAGTTTAAAATTACACAAAAATGAGGGTAGAGGAGGCAGACCACTTCTTTAAAACCACCAAGCACATTTTTTATTTAATAAACAATAAAATATATAAGCGCTTTCGTCTCAATATTCCAAAATTACAGAGACGTCATCAGATACAAATTTTAAAACAGCCCAGTTTGTTTTAAACCCTGTAAGGATGACATCATGTCCTGAAACAGACTTAAAAAGTTTAAAGCAACAGTATGTCCTAAAACAAAGTCAGATAGCAGCAGTATTCAAGTTCAAAAATATAGTATATATCATGGATATTTAAAAAAATTTAAACAATATAATAAAATCAATCCATTTAATATAATATAATTAAACATAGCATTCTATTACCCCAGTAAATGTGCTAATAAAAGATAAACAAATCTATGATTAGTCTGAAGTTGCTATCTCCTTTTTGGATGGGATGGTACACAAGACCTTAGGAGGGCTTTCCATGAAACAGTTTGTTAAATCATGTAAAACTAATAATTTAGTGCATTCCTGGAGTATGCACCCTAAGTATGTGAAGAGAAATGTCTTGAAGGGACAGTTTTTTAGAGTAGCTAGGTTAAGCACTAGGGATAGTGATATGTATGGCTCCTTTGAGACACTCACAACTAACCTTCTAGATAGAGGTTATAATGACTCGGACATCATAGCTGCACAGAATGATACTGTCATGTTGAGAGACTCTCGGATGAGACCATACTTTAATGAACAAGAAGGACAGCCCATGTCATCAGTACAAAAATCTAGTCAACCCATACGCATGAGTCTTACGTATTCGAAAGACCCAGGGTCTATTTGTGGGATTGTCAAAAACATTGGGGGGTCTTGACTTCAGATGAGGAAATGTAAGGGTGTACTAGGAAGCTCCCCTTCATTTTGTTTCAAGAACCGACCATCACTTAAAAGGATGTTGTGTTATAAGCCATTGACCAACAAAAAGAAAAGTGTACAAAGTGAAAGAACTGGTATGCACCCTTTATACATCCTGATACAGGTAAGGCTTATGATTTGAGATCTTATGCTGATTGCAGCACTCAGAATGTTGTGTACTGTGCTTCCTGTGTGAGTTACAAAAGTTTCTATGTAGGGAAGACGAACCGGTGTTTAAGAGACGGGATTAGGGAGTACGTGTATAGCATTACTAAAGGAGATGAAAGAAATGCTTTGTCCAAACATGTTAAAGTAGCAGGGAGGAATCACTGGTTTAAGTTTTTGGTCTTATAAATCTTTCCACCACAACTCAGAGGTGGTGATACTAAGACACAGACTGAATGTGTGGAGATTAAATGGATGCACTTGCTCAGGGCAAATGACGGGAGAGGGTTAAATGATGTCATCCCTATTAAGACAATTTTGAAGTCACGTGATCTTAGACATTGATATATAGCTACTTGTGTTTTAAGTTCTTTTAATGTTGGATCTGATGAAGTACCTGTGTTTATGATAACGCTTATCCAGTTTTATGAGTTTTATGTTATTGTTTTGTTGTTGTTGTTTGTCTTTCGGCTTTTCCCGGTTAGGGGTCGCCACAGCAGAACTCCGGTCCTCTAATGATTGGCAGTATATTTTCACGAACGCCGAGGTGCCAGCTCGACGTCCAACCTTCAACGAAGGCACACCCATTTACGCATGTCTTTGAAACTGACATTTTCTAACGTTTGTACTACATTAGTGTTTTTCATGTTTAAAATAGGGGCATAATGCCCAGACCTTCTCTTACTGTTCACTTCATTAGCAATTTGGTCTATTAATGAACTTGGGTAACCTCTCTTGAGAAACATTTGTTTCAGCAAATTACACTCCTCAGTGTATGTCTCCCATACAGTTGTCATACGGACAGCACGGACAAACTGCCCCTTTACAACTGCCCGTTTTTGTTTGAATGGGTGACAACTACTAAAATGTAAGAAACTATTGGAGTATGTATTTTTACGGAAAATCTTTGCTAGAAACCTGTTCACAACATCATCCTTCGTTAAAAGGACATCCAAGTATGCTATACTCGTGTCGTTTATTGAATACGTGAATTTTAGAAAACTAGTTGTGGTGTTAATATATTCCAGGAAAGCATTCAATGTATCTCTAGGTCCTTTCCACAATATAACCATGTCGTCCAAATAACGCATGTATGTCTTACAAAACTGAAAATATTCAGATATCTTTAAATATTGTTTTTCGCACTCAAGCATGACAATATTGGCATACAGGCCCCCACAAGCGGAGCCCATTGCCGCTCCCTCTTTCTGAAGAAAATATTGTCCTTCAGATAATATGAAGTTGTTCCTTAATATTACATCCAACATCTGTTCAAAAAGGTTAACCCTATCCTCTGCTAGATTTTTAGAATGGAGATATTCACAAAACCACTGTAAACCACTGTCATGTGGTATCACACTATACAGGTTAACCACATCAATAGTGACCAACAGGTATTCTTTACTATAACTGATGTAATTAATTTTCCTTAGGAAGTCCCATGAATCTATACAGACACTAGGCTCATCCCATACAAGTTTACTTAATTCCTTGTCCAAATACTTTGCCAAGGGGTAGGTAATAGAGCATCTGGTATCAACAATAGGCCACATAGGTGGTTGGTACATATCCTTATGTATTTTTGGAATACCAAAAATACATGGGATAGTGGGAAAATCTATCGTGAGGTAGTGCAACTCATTAATAGTGATTAAACCATCAATAAACATGTCTCGGATGAAACTTTTAATTCTCCTATTAGCTACATTCTTTTCATTCAAGGAGCTCATAGAGTATGTGTCAGTGTTTAAGAGCTCATGCATCTTATTATAATCCACTTTATTCATAATTACTCCCCCCCCCACCCTTGTCTGGTTTCATTATTCTCACTCCATTGTTATGGAGCAGGAATTCAAGCTCAAAATTTTCTTCCAAATTCAAGTTCATATGTGTCCTTTTCCCATTCCAGACTTTTTTGTAACTCTCTTAGATCGAGTTCACACACCCTTTCATAAAAAATGAAGGTGGGGTGTAGTGGTGAATTATATGTGCTTGAAATCCTGAAAGGGTCGCTAACCAATTAAATTTTATTTAAACAGAACATTCAAATTTAATTTCCTGATATAAAGCTTTAAGTCCATTAATGTATGGACTAAATCAAAAGATCTATCAGGAACAAAAGTAAATCCTTTTACAAAAATGTCACACATAGTTTCATTCAAAATCAAGTCTGAAAAATTGTACACTTTGAAATCATTCTCTGAGTTGTTATATAATTTTAATAGTGGTAATTGTTCTCAGATATTAATGTCACTATCTCCCTCTCCAGGAATTCCTGGTTATTCCCTGATTGTTGGACGTACCTCTCCTCGACTGGTAGTAATTGAAACAAGCCCTCCCCCCGAGTTTGTTGCAATGTCTGCTGATTCTTTATTCGTTCTGACCGTCTCGGGGGGGGGGGGGGATGTTCTTCGTCTAAAAAATCTTCATCAAATGTATCTAGGTCGTTAATTTCATCATTAGCCATATCATCGTTATTGTCAGACCCTTCCTACCCTCTTTTGTTGTGTTGTCATTCTTGGGATGGGGGGGGTCTAGGGTATGCTGTGTGGTTAGCATACTCTTTCTCATCCCTGACAAGCTTTTTCAATTTTTTATTTTTAATTATTAACATTTGTTCATCTATAGTCCAAAATATACAACAATATTTAAATTTGTTAGTAGAAAAAGCTGGGTTTTGGGTAATTGACTTGTCCATTAATGTTACTTTATTATTGTCAGACCCTTCCTGCCCTCTTTTGTTGTGTTGCCATTCTTGGGATGGGGGGGGGGTCTAGGGTATGCTGTGTGGTTAGCATACTCTTTCTCATCCCTGACCAGCTTTTTCAATTTTTTATTTTTAATTATTAAGATTTGTTCATCTATAGTCCAAAACATATACAACAGTATTCAAACTTGTTAGTAGTAAAAGCTGGGTTTTGGGTAATTGACTTGTCCATTAATGTTACTTCATTATTTAAAGTCTCAATAACAGTACTGTTGTAGTCAATTACCATTTGCATAAACTCTAACCCAACTTTGTCAAAAAATTCAATAAATTCTTTGTGAAAATCTGAGCCTGCAACAAGCCCAGTCGGATAACGCCACATAAGAAGGCACTTAGGAACAGTTCTTTGTTGTATACATTCCTTAAAAAACATATTGTCCATTTGCAATTTCTTTATCTTAAGTAGACAGTGATCCAGTTCGCTCAACTGGTCATGTAAACTTGTTTTACTATTTTTACTCTTGTTAGTTAAGCAACCATCATTCTTTAACCAGTCTGTTAGTGATGGCATATTAGATCCATTCGTATTCACTACTACGTTAGTTCTAAAATTGTCATTTACCTCTAGTTATCCACCTTCCATTTGTGTAGACGGAACAGTCATCTCAACTGCTGAAGGTTGCCTTTCTGTTCTCTCAGTAGACTTGTTTAACACTGCTGCTGTATTATGTTGAATAGAAGTACCGGATAAGTTACAAGCTTCGCTCAAACCCCCTGGTGTGGGGTGAATAGTAACTTGAGACAAACCCTGCTGCTCTAAACGATCCATCCTTTCCATAAATTGCTGGATTAAAATAGTTAAATCCAGTGCTGCATTGTTCAATGTTCCACTCGACTGCTGCTGTGAAGCAGCAAGTGAAGTGCTGCTCTGTCCTACCACCATACTCTACCAAAACCACGAAAGAATTCAAAACCAATTCAACGAATAAATCCACAAAAATGAGTGTAGAGGAGGCAGACCACTTCTTAAAACCACCAAGCACGTCTTTTATTTAATAATAAAATATATAAGCGCTTTCGTCTCAATATTCCAGAATTACAGAGACTTCATCAGATACAAATTTTAAAACAGCCCAGTTTATTTTAAACCCTGTAAGGATGACATCATATCCTGAAACAGACTTAAAAAGTTTAAAGCAACAGTATGTCCTAAAACAAAGTCAGATAGCAGCAGTATTCAAGTTCAAAAATATAGTATATATCATGGATATTTAAAAAAATGTAAACAATATAATAAAACCAATCCATTTAATATAATATAATTAAACATAGCATTCTATTACCCCAGTAAATGTGCTAATAAAAGATAAACAAATCTATGATTAGTCTGAAGTTACTATCTCTTTTTTGGATGTGATGGTACACAAGACCTTAGCAGGGCTTTCCATGAAACAGTTTGTTAAATCATGTAAAACTAATAATTTAGGGCATTCCTGGATTATGCACCCTAAGCATGTGAAGAGAAATGTCTTGAAGGGACAGTTTTGTAGAGCAGCTAGGTTAAGCACCAGGGATAGCGATATGTATGGCTCCTTTGAGACACTCACTACTAACCTTCTAGAAAGAGGTTATAATGACTCAGACATCATAGCTGGACAGAATGATATTGTCATGTTGAGAGACTCTTGGAAGAGGCCATACTTTAATGAACAAGAAGGACAGCCCATGTCATCAGTACAAAAATCTAGTCAACCCATACGCATGAGTCTTATATATTCGAAAGACCCAGGGTCTATTTGTGGGATTGTCAAAAAACATTGGAGGGTCTTGACTTCAGATGAGGAAATGTAAGGGTGTACTAGGAAGCTCCCCTTCATTTTGTTTCAAGAACCGACCATCACTTAAAAGGATGTTGTGTTATAAGCCATTGACCAACAAAAAGAAAAGTGTACAAAGTGAAAGAACTGGTACGCACCCTTGCCGTCAATGTATCGCCGGGAGGTATATAGATACAGAAGACCAGTTTATACATCCTGATACAGGTAAGGCTTATGATTTGAGATCTTATGCTGATTGCAGCACTCAGAATGTTGTGTACTGTGCTTCCTGTGTGAGTTACAAAAGTTTCTATGTAGGGAAGACGAACCGGTGTTTAAGGGACGGGATTAGGTAGTACGTGTATACATTACTAAAGGAGATGAAAGAAATGCTTTGTCCAAACATGTTAAAGTAGCAGGGAGGAATCACTGGTTTAAGTTTTTGGTCTTATAAATCTTTCCACCACAACTCAGAGGTGGTGATACTAAGACACAGACTGAATGTGTGGAGATTAAATGGATGCACTTGCTCAGGGCAAATGACGGGAGAGGGTTAAATGATGTCATCCCTATTAAGACAATTTTGAAGTCACGTGATCTTAGACATTGATATATAGCTACTTGTGTTTTAAGTTCTTTTAATGTTGGATCTGATGAAGTACCTGTGTTTATGGAAACGCTTATCCAGTTTTATGTTATTGTTTTGTTGTTGTTGTTTGTCTTTCGGCTTTTCCCGGTTAGGGGTCGCCACAGCGGAACTCCGGTCCTCTAATGATTGGCAGTATATTTTCACGAACGCCGAGGTGCCAGCTTGACGTCCAACCTTCAACGAAGGCACACCCATTTACACATGTCTTTCGAACGCCACCCAACCGCGGGGAGGACATGCAGACTCCACACACAAGGCACTCCCTGCACTCCAGCCGAGAATTGAACGGGAGAACCTCTTGCTGTGAGGCAACAACGCTACTGCTGCACCACCGCGGCTTGTTTTACTGTTTATTAAATTACTTTGCTCATACTCTCACTGCCTAGCCAGCTTTTTTTATATATAAAACTTAGAAGGATGCCAAAATAACAAAATTTGTATTAGCGTGCATTTTCTGAAGGATATGAAATCTGAAACTCAAATGTATGTCATTATTTAGTTATGTCAGTCCTCCGTGATTTGTCAGAAAACCACATATTTTATGAGGAATAGACCATATATACGAGGCACAAATCTGGACATTCTGTGAAAATCTGGGTAGTTGAGAGGTATTCTGATGATATAGTTTTATTCTGCTCCTCAAAAACACACAAAGCAATACTGCAGAAATTACAACTCATGCTTAAAAATCTACTGTCATGGTTTGAATGTAAGAAACAATCATGAACCCCAGAAAATACAAAACTCATATTCTTTGGCACCCCCAAAACCCCATCAAACTACTCGTCTTCTCCCACCACTTACGTGTCACATCCTGTCCATGTTTCACCACATTCAAATGCCTATGAATACCTCTTGATCCCAGCCGAAACATGGCCATGCACATTAACACTTTAAAAACTAAAATATACTTTGTGCTGCTTTGCTGTCACCATTTCTCAATATACCTCACACCAAAAGGAAGGGATACAATAGGCAAAAGCTTCTTCCAACCTCAGCTGGAATATGCCCTGCTGTTACTACCTTAGTCCTCCTCTTAAACTTCAGAGACCTTTAAACCCTCTACAACAAGATATATATATATATATATATATATATATATATATATATATATATATATATATGTATTTTACAATCCACACAAAACATACATTACTGAATTACACTTTAGTGAATCAAAGGGCTCTCCATAAATGGGAGAGCCTTATCCATTAAATTCACTAGAATGAAACTCTCCATTCTCATTCGTGGACTAACCATCAAAGCCACAATATAAGAACTTCACTCACAAACCAGCACCACCCAAGTACTTTATAGACCTAGAAATGCACTGTCCTCCACAGAAAACATTTTTAGTTCTGCTGTCTAAACTGTGGGACTCACTTTTTCTTGACGTCTACAACATACACCATACACAACATTCGGTGATGAGATCTCAGCCACCTATGACAGGGAGCCATGTGTACATGCTTCGCTACTCTTCCAGTAGCATAAGCTAACCAAAATATCCCTCGCTCTGATACTGCGCATTTGCTCTACTTGCTCACTGCTCTGTTTCTATTTCAAGACTCCATTCGAGGCTATTTTATCCAGTCATCCTATCCCACAGCTAATCTGGCACCACCTGTCATCCCCTCTATCACCCTCTCACCCTTTAAACTAACTCAACAAATAATCCCTCAGTGACATCCCATCCCTTATAGGAAACCTCCATCTACTAATTTCTCACCCTGATGTCTGTAAATGTGTTTATTTTCTATTATTCTATACTTTACTATTCTGCATGTATGGAAACATCTTCTCTTCTATGCTATTAAGGATAAGCAGTTGTAGTCTACAATGTAGTACTTTGTTTCATTCTGTAAAACTATTGTAATGAGTTTATATTTTGTTTTGTGACCCACCCAGAATGTGGTTGAAATGGGTCTGCTTTGGAACAGCCCACCACTCCATTCTTCAAACCTAAATAAATGAAAATAAAATAACCTGCAATCCAGGAAAGTGTTGTAGAAGAAGCTCTCTTGACATCCTGGAGTGATTCATAGTGTCAGATTTTATGTACATATGATTTTGTGTATTCATTTTTGTATTTGTCAGCCCAATGTAAAGGGCTCAACCCGAAAGGAACTGTTTCAGCCACAGTTTGGGTTTACATATGAACTGAATATAAAGGGTACATCACATGTGAAACAAAGTATTACAACACTTAAGATGAAAAAATGTGCACATGACAGACATTTGCAAACTATTACAGCATTAAAGATTGCAAAAGATAAGGCTAATATTCAAGCAAGACATTGGTTAGTAGTCGCCACCGTATTAAACAACAGTATTTACATTTTAAGAAATGAGTGATTAGTGTCAGATGTACATGTATCAGATAAACATGGCTAGCATTTACTTCGTTAAAGGAATTTACAGAAGTAGAAAGTTCTTAATCACATGCTTGTAGTAACACAGGCATATGCAAGTTAAGAAATTAACATTACCAAATAGAAGGTTTAATGCAAAGAGAAGTGATAAAGAATGAAATCATGCAGTTAGATGATTTGACAGTGTTTGCAAATAGTGCACCAGTGGACATGCATTCTTCCACTGCACGTATAAGTAGCTGCAGTAGTAGATGACAGAAGTACATTGTTAGGTTAGGTACATTGTTAGGATAGGTACATTGCTGTGCCCTTTCCTGAAGCGGTGCTGTTAGTCGCCCATTACACTGTAGGACTTCAAGTGGTGCAGATACCTTTTCCGATGTGTTAGTTAATGGAGAATGCAAAGCTACAGGTCAGTAGAATTCAAAAGTGACATTATAGTCTTGTTTATGCAGAAGCATGATGTATAGTAGTTCCCATGAATATTGAAAATATCTTTGTAAAGTGAATAATTAATATGTCTCCATAGCTTTCAGTAAAAGTATCAAATGATGAAAAGAATTTGGGGCACAGGCCATCAAAGCCTACAGAACCACAAGCAGGAGTTTGTGTGAGCTGTTTGTTCATATCAGTTGAATCTAAATTCAACAGAAGAACCAATAATAGTAGGTGCATTTGTAAACATAGTACGGAATGAGGGCTCAGTAGTGGAGCTATGCATTTTAGCAAAATGACTTGCAGATGCTTTCTTTAAGAATATGTAGTTGGAGAGGAGTTGTGAATTTTATTCTTGGATTTCTTTCTGGTTGTTCAGTTCCATCCTGAAACAGTGTGTCCCCAGGGAGGGTTGCATTTATTCAGTAATATTTTCACACTGATTTCTGATGGGATAATATTTTTGGAGATAATTTTATGAGTATTAACAATCTCAAGTTACTTGACAATTGGCAAGTTCTTGTTCAAAATGAAGGTGTTTATCTTCCCCCTAAACCCTTTTCTCCTCTAGTCTATTTTATTCTCCTGTACCTGCCAGGCATCAAGTCTCCCCCAGCTGGACAAGAGCCCATTTATTCCATAGTAATGGGGAGAGCCCATTTATGGGACATCCCTCAGATCCACCAGGGCAAGAGCCATCTAGAGGGGTTGTCATGAAGGCGAATATTGTGGAACTGTGCTGTCACTGGAATCCTAGTAGCAGGAGCGACCCTAGGTCAACTGCTGCCCTAGGCAAAAGGGCTCCAGGGCACCCTCCACCACACTACCTGGTGCCCCCATCCTGGTCTACCTACACCAAATAAATACTGGAAAAGCGCCCCTGCTAGACCGGCGCCCTAGGTGGCTGCCTAGTTGGCCTATGCCTAAAGTCGGCTATGCCTAGTAGTAAGATCTGTGTTTTATGTTTCTAACCCCATTCCTTGGGTAGGGAAGACGCTAACACTATCACTTCATTAGTTTGCAATACCTATTAATGTACACAGTCAGTCCTGTTGACTTGAATAGAGGCTACAACCATCGCTGGCAGCTTGTTGAACAACAGGTGCACCCCAAGGTCACATAATCCCCACTAGTTTTTTCTTCAGGTTACTAGGTACAGGGTGTGACTGTCTGTGCCCCCCCCCCCCTCCAGGATGGGATTACACATTTTCCATTGCCTGCAGCCCTGCAGCATCAAGTGGCCAGTCTTCAAATGGAACATCAGTTCCTTGGGCCATTTTCAGGGTTTTTATCCCTGTATGCTATCAATGCCGATTTCCTTTAAAACTTTTTGATATGTACTATAACATAGCATGGTGGTTCCATGGGCATGAAGCCTGGGAATGACTTCAAAGAAACAAGTAGCAGGGTGTTTAGAGTTGACCAGTGCTGTAAGAAAAGTAGATGTATTATCTGCTGAGGGAATTGATATTTCTTAAGGAAATTGCAGTTAGGAAAGAAAATATGGACTGTTCCTGTTTTGTTTAACAAACATTACTTGAAAGAAAGATAATTGACTGTAGGTGTGCACCTCTGCTTATTTAAGGCCAGGTCTGAAAAAATGTAGCAATAGCTCTTGGGAAGTTGCTGGGAAACTGTTGGACTGAGAATTCAGAGGAGTCTGGAGAATATTTATGTAAGGAGAGGCAAACTGAGGCCAAAGCCATTGGGAGTCTAATTGGAGTAGTTGCAGGTGCCTGTGTAAATCTTGGTGATGGAGGCTATCCTTTATTTTACTTGAGACTGTCCATAAAGACTTTACTTTCTGTTTGTGTATAGTGTATATGTGATTTGTCTGCACTGAACGTGTTTTGTTTAGCTTGTTTAACCATGAACAGAACACTGCTAACTTCTTGGCTGAAAGACTGAACAGCTCATTTTAACTGAATTAATTGTTTTATTTTTCTTGGTGTAGTTCTTTTTTTGGACAAAACTACTCATTTATTAGAGCTTGTCAGAGTTCCTGCTACTTAAAATGTCATATCTGGTGGGTGCAGTGGACAAATGAAACTTCAGTAGCAAACCCTGAAGTTCCACTTTCACTCATTGTTGTTGCCAGGTAGTGAAGATAATTCCCTGTGGTGCATAAAAGTATTTTTGTTCATGTATTGTGGTGTCAGACTGTGCTGCTGCTGATGTGTTCTGATTCCGGTAGCCTGTCTACCATCAGGAGGTGTGTCAGAGGTCCTGGTGAAGCATTTCTGTGAAAAGCAGAAGTACCCACACAGTGACCACAGTAGAGCAACTGCTACAGATGATAGATACCGTTTCTGAAAGAAATAAGTGGCACATTTGATTTCTGCTTTTTTACTGAAGCCCCTCACCGATGAGGACCTCAGAGCCACCCGGTAACACATGAGAGATTAGCTAACCAGGTCATTCCAACAGGACTTGAATATTGGAATCTAAACTCTGAGGGTGAACCCCCCCATCTCACACACACGCACACTCAATCACTCTCACACACACACACACACACACACACACACACACACTCAATCACTCTCACTCTCTTGCGTGCTTACATGACATAGGTAGTTTGGACTGTAGTTGTTTTGAAAAAAAAAAACTAAGAAAGATTCTGCAAGCAAAGGTGAGAGTCTCCTATGAGATTCAAGTCCTTAAGTTTCATGATTGGCTTTTACTAACAACAAAATGATAGCAGCACAATTATTTGAAAGAAAGCATATAGTCAAATTTATGATTAGACTGAGAGACTCTTGATAGTGAGTATATCTTAATGGAAATACTTGCCATAGGTTGAAGTGCGTCTATATCATATATTCGCACGATGAAAAGAATGAACACACTTTCATAGAACCGATAATATCGAAATGACAAAAAGCGAACACACGAAACAACAATTTTTTTCCCAGGGAAAAAATTTGCTGCTCCGCAAAAAAAAAAAAAAAAAAAAAGTTTAAACACAAAATGTAGTGGGGGGTTTCACCACGCACACTCCACCTACTTAAATATACCAACTGCGAGATCGCACCATAGTGGAGGAAATGGCAAAGCCCTGAAGATGGCCCACCGATTTTTTTTCCCCCTGTGTAAAAAATTCGATGTTCCGTGACTTCGCTTTTTTCTGCTTTCGACATTATCGGCTTGATAAAAGAACATTAGTTCTTTTCATCGAGTGGTAATGTGATATAGACGTGTTCAAGTGAGCTCAGCAAGCAGGTGTTAAAAGGTGGGTATGTCAAGCAGACCCAAAAGATGTTGAAAGCTTTCTCCTCTTGGTGAAAAAAATGCTATGTTATGAAAACTGATTTAAGGAAGCACCTTCTAAAGTAGTGGATAAAACTATGGTTAAAATGAAGAGGAACCATGCCTTCTATTTTATGCTTTAAATGTGGCAAGCAGGGGCATATTGCAAAATACTGTGGTGGAGAAAGTAAGTCTGAAACTCCGAGCTGAGCAACTAGGGAGCTAGGAGAGATCAAGGAGGCCAGAAAATGTAACTGAGTTGCAGCCAGGTTGGTGGAGACTGTATCTTGTTATTGTACCACTGCAAAGTTGATGAAGTGCCCCGCACAAGTAGATGGGCAACAGTTACAGGGACTAAAACATACTGGCAGCATGATTACACTACTGAAAGAAAATAGTATATCCATTCAGGGTAGCACTGGAGTACACCTGGAAGGCCAAAGTGTGGATACATTTATAGAGAGAAGGAGAGGACCCATTCCTCTGTACCACAGAATTTGCCAACGGATATAGAGGGAGATGAGAAGCTAATGAAGAGATGAAGTCCCAGAAAACTAGAGATGGGATGAGACCACTGAACAGAACAAAGGATAGTGGAGAACTCCCCCCCCCCAAAAAAAATGGGACTTTGGACCAGGGGGACACCAAGGAAAATCCTTAAGAGCATCAGAGTGAGCCATCCTTTCTTAAAGAGGAGTGGGATACAGAAATTCTCATGCTTGTCTTATAGGAGAGGTGGCAGAGACTTCTACCTCTTGAGGCACACAGAAGCAGGAGATGAATCACGGTCGGTCAGCCCTCAGCTAGGTCAGTTGAGTTTTAAGAAGGCCCAGTGAGAGGATGAAATACTGAGTCATGTTTACATCCAGGGTAGTGGGGAAGCAACTCTTAGTGGGTATTTCCCCAGCCTACTCCACTTTGAATTACAAAATTGGTCCAAGAGGTGCCCCGAGCCTCTACAGAATTTACTCCCTTCAAAACTGTTATATGGTACATGCCTCAGAGGTTATTAGATATCGTTAGAGATTTGAGAAGAGGAAGAAATTAATTTATAGGTTCATAGGTAGGTACTAGGCTATCGGTCCAAGGGCCTAAGTAAGCCTAGCCAACAAGGTTCCCTGGCTTACGCCAGCCAAGAAAGTTATTTTCCTGTGCCCCTGTCGAGCAGAGCCACAGAAGTGATCCTCGGGGTGCATTTCCTATTTCCCATCCACTCATCAAGATTTTTCTTGAAGAGTGCTAATGAGGAACTTTGCTTGACATAGGTGGGTAGCTTGTTCCAGAGTATGGGAAGTGTCTGGGACAGGAATCTATCCCTCCAGCATGTCCTGTTTATTGTGGTGACAAGGTTTAGGTCCCTAGAGCGTGTAGCTTGGAGGGATTTCTTTAGGTGTAGCATGTCTAACAGCTCTGGGTTTGACATAGCTTTATATGTTAGACAGAGATCACCTAAGAGTAGGTGATATGCTACGGAGTAAAGCTGGAGTTTTTTGAGACGGTCAGTGTAGGGCATCTGTTTGAGGCCAGTAATCCTCTTTGTGAGGCACTTCTGTGGCCTTTCCAGCTGCTGCAGATGTCTTGTGAGGTACATTCCAAATGGGGCGTTGTACTCTATAATGAGTCTGAGTATCGAGTAGAACCCTTTTGTGATGAGGTGTGCCACATAGAAGGATTTTCTGACTACTGTGGCAGTGTGATTATCAAAGGAGAGACTACTGTCGACCTGGGTCCCAGGGTCTCTTATCACGCATTCGGCGTTAAGTAGACTGCCTCCTATATGGTAGTTCATGGGTACAGAGTTTTTACCAAAGGAGATGACAATGCACTTTTTGGCATTAAGCTTGAGGCCATGACTCTGACACCAGGCATCAGTCTTAGTGAGGCCCTTCTGTAGGATGTCCACATCATTTGGGGACTCGACTATGGCTCCTAGTTTGTAGTCATTCGCAATTTTAAAATAGTTTTAGGGCAGTACACCAATTTTTAGGAGAGGTAGAGAGAGAATAAAAGTGGTAATGTCAGTCGAGCGAGAACATTTCAAGGGAGCACTAGTTAGGCAACAAAGAGTTTACAATAGGAATGCCTGTAGGAGGGAATTTCAGGTAGTAGTTTGCTTTAACTGTTCCTCTGTGTTTTACGTAGATCAAGTTTTGGTTTTGGTCCTCATGACAGAAAACAAGTTCCTGGCCAAGTGATAAGGACCCATAAAGAATGAACAAAGTTGATTATAAGCTAAGACAAGTAGAGAGAAGATGTATCAAACAAATTGATGTCCTAAAGTTCTGGAAGGAGGCAAACGTGAGTATGGTAAACACTGTGGCTGCGGTCAGGGACTGCAAAGAGGAAAAACAATATTGTCCACACCCAAGATGATACTGGACAATGCCCTTTCAAAGTCTCAGAGACAGGAAGTCTAAGATACAATTTGTGAGTTGCCTGGAATGATGGATCTAGTCTCTGGAGAAAAAGTCAATCTGAGGCCATATAGAGTACCTGAACTCCAAAAATAAGCAGGAGAGAGGAGACACAAAAATGTTCAAACTAGGGGTAATAAAAGTGGATGGAATAGCCAAATCAGTTTTCCACATGTATATACTTAAATACATGACTCTAAAATTAAGCTATATTGTTCATATTTCCATGTTACCCCAGTCATCCATCAGTGGACGGTCAGTGTTACAGTAATAACTTTAGTGTTTAACAAAACATTTTTGAACAGATATATGTCAGTATTCTGATTGAAATCATTTTATGTAATTGCTTATTAGAACTAAAAACTTTGAAAGTATGAATTTAGTTGTTGCTTAGTATTTCCATATTTGTTTTAAATAACATAATATTTTACCTATGTACACTCTTTCAATATATAACCATTCTCCTATCCAGTAATATATTCTTCATAAAAATTAATATTCAACCTGACTTTTTTTTTCTATTCAAAACTATTTGCTCTTTCTTCACACTGTTGTCCTTCAATCTGATTTGTTAATTGTATTTATAATCTCACAGCCCATTATTCACCTTGTGAGTGTCACATCTGACTGTAACCTGTGTGAATCTCCAGGTTACTGCAATGTCTGTACCTCTTATCAAAGTCCAACTTAACAATGTGTATGTACCTCGATAATATTTTGTATTTATCTGTGTAATAATTGATTTTCTTTGCATGTATTTTTAATTACTCTGTAACCTCATTTAACTTTGAAGGAGATTTTCTTTCCAGGTCTCTGCTGGAAAAGAAAATTCTACCCAGTCGGACTTTCCCATTTAACAAATGTCAATAAATAAATAAAAGAAATTTCTTACTATGTTTTCTAAACAATAAACATCTTTATTAAATTATCACACATGACAAAGACAATCATAAATTTATATAAATGAAAACAAACCATATTGACATAATTTTAGTTGCAAACATTAAACATCGCTTATAATTTATCCAGTCGTCAGTAAAACATTACATAGCTCATTCAAATCCTGACTTCTTTTAAACCTCTTTCCTCCTCTGCATGTATTGCTCCCACAATTCCCATGTTTTCTATGTAACTTGCTCCTACCCTTTTCTAAATATCCCACTTCCAGTTGTTTTATCTCTGTTACTGTATTTGCTATTTTTAGTAAAGATGGTTTAGACTTTGATTTCCGTTTTCTAGTACTTGCGTTTTTGGCAGCCACCATAATTACACTCAGCAAGGCCTGACTATGTCTAGGCAATTCCGATTCTATATCATAAACCCAAAAAATTATTTCCTTAGTTACAGCAGTTTGCTCACTCATCATCTCTGACAAAGCAGTTTGCAGGGAATCTTTAAAGTCTGCCAACTCGTTACACTCCCAGAAAATATGTTCCCATTTATCTCTTTCTTCCTCATCTCACCTCCAATATTTGCTCTATTCCTGAGAAAACAATTCTTTGGAGTCTACTTGGGGTATAAAAATATCTATGCAAACACTTCCAAGCAAAGATCCTAAATCTTCTAGACTTGTTTGCATAGTTGGGAGACATGCATATATCCCCCAATGTTTCTTTGAGAATTGCTTATCCACTTTCTCTTCCCAATCCTTTCTAGCCTCCTGTGATGGATTCTTGTAGTTACCATGCAGTATTTTGTATGCTGTACTAACTATTCCATGTTGTAACAGCAACTTCTATTCTAAATACTACTAAAAGCCCTACCAGTTCGGGTCTTTCACTTAGAATCCCTCTATTTCTTTCCGTTTGCCTATACTCTAATGTCAATCCTTGATAGGGAGGGCAATATCTAGCCTGCAGTCCAGATAAAGTCTTGGTCTCTTTCCATTCTATTACCTTTCCCTTTCTAATTATTTTCTCCCAAGACCTTAGTTCTATTGCCAATTTTCTCGAATAACTTTCAGCTCTCTCTCTCTTGCCTATCTTGTCAAAGCAACTCTCACTTTAACATCACAGCAATATACCCAACTGAGCACACCAAATTGCTAGGAGTGGAAATGGACAATAAACCAAAATTTGACATTCACATATCCATGACCATAAAAAAAGTCCACAAAAAACTAGGAGCGTTATACAGAAATAAGCAACTTCTCACCAAAGCAGCAATGTTTTCAATAGCAAATTCCCACCTTATCTCCACCCTACTTTATGCCTCTCCAATATATACCAACCTAAGGCAATGCGATCTAAACAAGCTAGAGACCTGCTATAACAAAATCGCCAAATTCACCACAGGGACATCCTACCGTAGTCACCACTGTCTCTCACTTGCTGAACTGGGCTGGCTTGAGCTCCCTCACCTCCTTCAGTGGTATCAACTCTCACTCGCCCACAAACTAATAAACCATCCACTAAATGTCCCATCCCTTCAGAATCTACTCCAACCCTATCGCACCACCAGACCACTAAGATCCAGCAACAAAAATCACTTGCAGATCACTAAAGCCAATAACTCTGCTGGTAAAGCACTATTCTCTTGCGCCATAGTCAAATTATGGAACTACCTCCCACCCACAATTACCTCCATACCATCACGCACTCACTTCAAAACTTTACTAAAAGTGCACCTAAAAATATGCTGGCTATGCACTTGCAACTCCCACTCTAATATCACCCACCCCATCCAACCACTACCTTTCTTTCCACTCCACTAACTACCTTGATTATAGCAAGCTCAGATGCTCATAAGCCTAGTGCTTATACAGCAGGAACGTCTTATTGTAACATTTGTTAATGTCTGTTATGTACTTCACAGATAAAGATTCCAGTTGTCTACTGATGTACTATGTTCTTCATCTGTAAATATGTTGTAAGTAATTGCTATGTTAAATTGTTAATCGCTATGTAATCCAATGTAACTACTGTCTGTTTATTTTAACTGTGGAGCTTTTCTCCCCGGGCCTCCGCTGAAAATGGACCTACATCCAGTCGGACACTCCCCGTCAACAAATGTTAATAAAATAAATAAAAATAAAATACATTGTATCTCTAATTGCAGTCATCCCTACCAGAAGAATTTCCTTTCTCCATTCCCATGTTGTTTTTGCTCTTAGAATACTTTCTGCTACTTTACGACTATAATGCTCTGTATGGTTCTTGTTATTCTTTTAAGGTTCTGCATCCAAAATCCCAATCTCTCCTTGTTTCTTTAGCTTCTCTCGGATTCTTCATCATCCCTTTCCACTTTGAATTTTAAATTTCTGCGTGTTCTATGTATAGGACCCTTACCTGTGTAGCTTTGAAATACCCCTTCAAATTGGGTAATCCCAAAACACCTTGTTCGATTGGAAGAATCAGTTTATCCCACTTGACTCTTGCCATCTTACCACTTCTTGCTTCATAACAAAATCATTGGATTATGTCTTACAGCCTGTGCATCTTATCTGTATAGTTATCAGTCTTCTAGAACATACTTTTATGAACAAAATATGTTTAAATCGTGATTATTAAAGTTCATAGCAGATACATGAAACTTCTCCATCTATACATTCCCATGTGACATTACAGAAGAGCAATCCCCTACTGCTCCAGCTATTCCTTTTCACGTCATCAGACTTGCAGAGTCATCTAGATTTACAATACCTGTGTAGTCAGTATCAGTTACTACATGAAAGGACTTCACTGGTAAGTCCCTTTATCTTTGCCACTGCATCTTCAGCATTGATAAAGATCAAGAGTCATTTCATGGAAGGCACTTTCAACACTGCTGAGAAAGCTGGATTATATTTCATGTTATGCATCGTCATTGGCGCAACAGATAGCACACTCATCTTTAGTGCAGAAGGCTGTGGGTTCTATTCTCACACCAGGTAGTTGGATTATTGAAACTGCAGTGTAGCATAAAGGGGGTGCTACATTCCTGAGTTTGTTGTCCTTTACCTGAGACATTAAACCAAAGTCCCATCTACTTGAGTTGATATTAGCTCAGGTGGGTGTAAAAGATCCCACAGCACTTATCAAAAAGAGTAGAGGAAGTCACCTGATGCTCTGGCCAGATTTCTCTGGCAGCATAAATACTACCGCTGTTCTCCTGTGAAAAGAGGCCACTAGCCTAGTGGGACAAAACCAGACCAAAAAAAGGATAAATAAAATAAACAAATAAAAATTTCTATTACATTCTTTAATAGCATCCACAAATTGTAGTTTCTGTTGAAAAGTCATATCCATGCATGGACTGACCAGCTTTTATAACATTTCTTCCTGGCTGCCACAGTTGCTGTGACACCAGTTCCTTTTTCATATGTGGACATAAATTACACCAGAATGACTCTTGGCTTGTCATATTTCTGTGCTTATACAGCCAGCGGCAACTTGCAAGCTTTCTTAATTTTCAGAGATGATTTCTTGAAGCCTGTCAACCGTGCCGTCTTACGTTTCACTTACTTCAGCAAGTCCAGTATTTTCTTTCCATCCAGCACTCCCAGTTAGTCTCAAGTTCTTTTTGTAAACTTTATCATCATCATCAACCCCCTTTTCCCATTTTTTTTTTCTACATGGGGTCAGGGTATCGTGGTAACTGTCACCAACTCTCTCGATTCAGTGCCAAACTCCTGCCTTCTTCAACACTCATGCCTGACTGTTGCAGATCTTTTTTCACACAATCCATCCACCTCTTTGCTGGATGTCCTCACTTCCTCTTACCTTCTTCCTGTGTATCCCAAATCTTCCTCACCAGATTGCTTTTCTGCACGTGTTCAAACCAGCATAATCTGTTCTCCTTGATCTTTTCTGGAATTGGAGCTACTTTGGCTTCTGCTCTTATGTCCTCATTTCTTTGTATGTCCAACAGTGTGCATCCTACCACCCTTCTCAAGCTTCTTCAACTGTTCTGCCTTTACTGCCCAGGTTTCTGTACCATGCAGTAGTACTGGTCGCACCACTGTCTTATACACCGTACTTTTCAGCTTCTTTGGCATTCTTCTGTCATAGACTACACCTGAGACTCTATGCTAGTTGGCTGCAGCCCCTCAGATTCTAGCTTTGACCTCTTCATTCAGACTACCCTTCTCCTCAACCACCCCTCCCAGATACTTGAAGTCGTTTACCTGTCCCACTATCTTCCCTTCTATCTCTATTCTCAGCTTCTTCTGATTTCCCCAGTTTGCTGCCATTACCACCGTCTTATCTGTACTTAGTTTCATCCCGTGTGCCTTCAGTTTTGCATTACATTCTCCTATCCTTTGCTGAAGTTCTAGCTCAGAGTCAGCTTGTAATGCCACATAGGTTCATAAGTTGGTACTAGACTATTGGCCCTAGGGCCTATAGAAACCTAGCCATAACAATTCCCTGGATCTTTGTTTTCACAATATTTACTTCCCTGGACCCTTGTATACCCACTCCCACTGTGCACCCCTGTGTGAGGCTGAATGCTATTCGTACTCAAGTCATTGGGTCCTTGTACATAGCCTGCATTAATTCTACCAATGTTTCTGGGACTTCAGACCACTGCAATATTGCCCAGCTCAGCTTTCTTGGGACCTTGTCATATGCTTTCTCCAAGTTAAGGAATGCCCAGTTGGACTCTGTCTTCATCTCTAGCTTCTTCTGAAGTATCTGTCTCACTGCAAACATTAGGTCTGTTGTGCTGCATCCTGATCTAAATCTGAACTGCTCATCTCCCATCTTCCATTCTACTACTCTGTGTATCCGTTTATCAAGTCATCATCTCCAGAACTTTCTTGCAGTGTGATAGGAGTTTGATGGCTGTGATCTGCCATTAGTTGTGGATGTCCCCTTTGTTCTTGTACATGGGCACTAGTATGCTTATTCTCCAGTCATCTGAGATATGCCTTTCTCTCCACACTGCTATTAGTACCCTCAAGAGCCATTTCTGTCCTATTTCACCAAGCATCTTTATCATATATGCTGTGACCTCATCTGAGCCTGCTGCTTTCCCCTGATTTCATTTTCCTTAGTGCTGTTCTTACTGCTTCTAGGGTGGGCTCCAGTTCTTCTCTAATCATAGGCTGTTTCTGGGGAAGTACAGCTTTTGTGGGTTTTCGTCATTCATAAGCTGCTGGAAATGCTCCTTTCATCTGCCTTTGATGTCCTGTGGACTGGTGAGCAGGTTGTTGCTGGTATCCCTTATGAAGGGTGTCTGACTGTCTTCTGTATATTTCTGTCTTTGCCTTGCAACCTGATACAGTTTCTTTGTGCCCCTTACTGAGTCACTTTCCAGAAGCTGGTACAGTGCCTCCGATGCCCTATTCTTTGGTATTGCAACTTCTTTCTTAGCTTCTTTGTTAGTCAACCAGTAGTCCTTCTTAGCCTAGTCAGTCTTTTCTGTCTTCCACTTCTTCCTGCACTCCTCCTTTCTTTTGATGACTTCCTGAACTTCTGCATTCCACCACCAGCTTTCCTTATGTACCTTATTTCCATTCCTGGCTCGGCCACATATCTTTTCTGTAGTCCAAACACATGCTGTTTTAAGGCACTGCCATTCTTCTTCAACTCCACCTATTTCCTCCTCTTCTTGGGGTGCTAGTGCCTTGAGTAATTCCTTGAACTGTTGTACTTTCTTTCTAGTAAACTTCCAGGTCTTCAGCCTGGTCTCCGTTGACTTTAGAGTCTTCTCTAACCACTGCTTGCAGCTGATTGTGGAAACTTGTGGTTTAAGCAGTGGGTCAACTGTTTCACTGGGGATGACTTTGCAATCATGGATTCTACCCGAGTGCCGTTTCCTTACCAGGAGGAAGTCTACCTGAGTTGCATGTTGGCTACTCTTGTATGTGATCTTGTGACTGTCTCTCTTTCTGAACCATGTATTGGCTACTATCAAGCCATTTTCCAGACAGAAGTCTAGAAGGGCGTCTGCTTCTTTATTCCTGTTGCCATAGCCGGCCTTAGGCATAGGCCAACTAGGTGGCCGCCTAGGGCGCCGCTCTAGTAGGGGCACTTTTCCAGTATTTATGTGGTGTAGGTAGACCAGGATAGGGGCACCAGTTGGTGTGATGGGGGTGCCATGGAGCCCATGTTCATTGTGCATACAGCTGCAGTCATAACAGATGGGTTCTCCTGCCGTCAGGCGGGTCCTCGGTCGGCCGAATTCCAAAGTCTAGGTCCGGCGTTGGTTGTTGTCGCTTCTTCCCTGACGTCAGTGCGACAGGGGTATAAAGGAACCAGCCAACGCCATTTTCTTCAGTCTTTCTTGCCATGCAGTGCCCGAAGCAGAAGCAGTTCGCAAGTGCCGGTCGGCCAGCTCCTGAAATTACGAAAATTTTGAAACCGAAGTCTTCTTGAAAGCTAAGTACCCCGTTGGGGATTCTTTTCTTGCCTCAGACCGATGTCAGACAAAGTTAATAATTGTATTTCATGTGGGAAGCAAATACCGCATAAGGATTTTCATTCCCTCTGTATACCTTGTTTAGGCCCAGACCACGACGTCTCGGTCTGTCGTTTTTGTGCTACATTTAACAAACGCACCATTAAGCGTCGGGCGGAGTTCGCCCAGCATTATTTTGGAAAAGCATTTAACTATATCATGTCGTCGGATACTCCGACTCCAGTTTTGTCTAAAAAACGCAAGGATAAGGAACGACACACGAGGTCCGCGGCCTCTACCGACACCACGCCAAAGCCGGCTACACATGGTCCAGTTCTCAGCGAGGTGCCTACGCAGCCCCTGACTACCGATGACACTACTTTGGCGGTGTCTCCTGTGCCCGAGGTCGCAGGCTCCTCGGCCCACACCCCGACTACACATACCGAAGCCACTCTTGGCATTGAACCACAAAATGTGGACAGGTCTACCTCCACTCTAGGTGTCTTCAGACCTTCTTCTTCTTTCTCCATCAAGGCTTTCACTAAGTCTAAAGCAGCCATGCACTCTAAGAGACAAGCTACACAGGGCCCATCTCCAGGCCCCATGCCTAAAAAGCAGATGCTTAAAATGGCTGAGGATTTAATTACTCTTATCAGGGGTTCTCAACCCCCACCGGACAAAAGGCCCAGAGTGGAGGAAGAATCCCCCTCCTCTGATCAGGGCTCCATTATTTCAGAGCACTCTGATGATCAGGAACATTCTTACTCCCCTTTTGAAGACTCTGATGCGGAGGAGTCCATTCCTTCTGTATCCCCCCCAGAGGATTACTCATTTGGGGAAACTCTGCATACTTTAAGGGAACACTTCCACTGGGAAGGCCAAGATTATTCTGATTCCAAGAAAAGGCTTAGGGAATTTCTTTTACTACCTCAGCACAGGCCTGTGGCTATACCTCCTGTCTTGGACATCCTAGATGATGTTTACTCGGAGGCCTGCCTTAACCCGGATTCTCTGCCTCCAGCCCCAGTTAAGCCTGACAGGTACTACAGGGTTCCCAACTCACACCAATTTCTATACAAAAGCCATGCTGCTGACCCAGAAACCATCTCACAGGGCCCCAAGGGAATTAAGGCCTCCACTGCTAAAAATCCATTACCTTCTGAGAGAGATTCCAGATCCTTAGAAAGGTGGGGAAAAAAGGTATATACCTCGGCTCCCTTAACAAGGTATATACCTTGGCTACCTTAACCATGAGGGCCTTAAACTGTCAGTTCCATATGCTAAAATACCAACAGTTTTTGTTATCACAATTGAAATTAAAATGTCACAACCTGAACAACCAGACTTGAAGGAGTTGCAGGATTTGATGCATAGTGCAGAACAAGTGGGTAAGCACACCTTACAATGTGGTTTTGATGCACTAGAGGCCTCATGTAGAGCTGCTGTTACAGGATCAGTCATACGTAGACATGCCTGGCTCAAGGAACAAACCTTGCCTGATCATGTCAAAGCTAAATTACTAGATGCTCCTCTTCAAAAGGATGTATTATTTGGTGCTAATGCTGAGGAAGTATTAAGGAAAATGGAGGAAAAGGCTATATCAATGCAAACTGTGAAAGATTTTCTACAGGTACAACCCCCACGTTTCAGTAGAAATTGGCCTTCCAAAAATTGGTCCTTTCCAGCCACGGACAGACCCCAAAGAGGCTGATACAGGCGCCCGAGGGGCAGAGGACAATCCCAAGGATCCTTTAGAGGCAGACAATGGCAAGCTCCTGCACAAAGAGGTGGTGAGGATAACTCGCAATCATTCAGAAAGCAAGCCCAATGACTTTCCCCTTTGCATGCCAAGCAAGACTCAAATGGCAGCCCCCTTAGGAGGAAAACTGGCATTATTTTCAAAGAATTGGCATATTGTCACAAAAGACAAATGGATCCTGGACATTATAAACAGAGGCTACAGATTCCATTTTCGCACCCTTCCAAGAATGAGAGGCATGCCAAACCTGCCACACAATCAAAGGGCAGAGGCACAAAGGCAAATTTCACAGCTCATAGACATGAAAGCTATTCAAGAGGTACCTACGCACGAACAAGGTCAAGGTTTTTATTCCAGGCTATTCCTGGTACCAAGGAAGGGAAAAGATTGGGGACCTATTTTGGACCTGTCCATCCTAAACACTTTTCTACTCGTACCAAAATTCAAGATGCTCACTCTACAGCAACTTCTTCCCATGCTGGGCAAGGAGTCTTGGCTGGTAACATTGGACCTCAAGGAGGCATACCTGCATGTCCCAATCAGACTGAATTGCAGAAGATACCTCAGATTTCTTGCGGGTTCAACCCATTATCAATTCTCTGCATTACCCTTTGGCTTATCTACTGCGCCCAGAGTATTCACGAAATGCCTGGCATCAGTAATTGCCTACTGCAGACTTCAAGGGATACAAATATACCCTTATTTGGACGACTGCCTGATCCAAGCGGACAGCAAGCACATACTTCTGAAACATCTGGCTTATGTAATAATGTTGTTGAACTCTCTGGGCTACACAGTCAACAAAAAGAAATCAAGACTAATACCCTCTCGGAAGATAATTTTCCTGGGTGACAACTTGGATACAAACACCCAGATGGCCTACCTCACACCAGAGAAGCAGGGGCAACTAACTCAATACTTCACAGCACTAGCAAATTGCACCAGGTTTACTGCAAGGAAAATCCTGCAGGCTCTGGGATTCATGGCATCTTGCATCTTACTAATCCCATGTGCAAAGTTGCATATGAGGAAACCTCAGTGGTACCTGAAAAACATATGGTCTCAACACAGCCACAGTTTGGAAACAATAATACCACTAATTCCATGTCTGCAAAAGGAATTTCTGTGGTGGGCTCAAGCATGCCAAACAAACACAGGCCTTCCATTCAGCAAGCCTCAAGCAAATCAAGTCATCACAACAGACGCCTCAGACTACGCCTGGGGGCGCACATGACAGATCGGTGCATTCAGGGCAAATGGTCCCAAAAAGAAAAGCACCTTCACATCAATCAAAAGGAAATGCTAGCAGTAATAAATGCTATTATAGCTTTCAAGGACCTTCTGCGGCCAGGCCAACTATTGATAAGAACAGGCAACACCACAGTAACGTTGTACATAAACAAACAGGGAGGAACACATTCATACCCCCTATGCAGACTGGCCATGTCACTTTGGAACATGGCCATGGACTTACAAATCGAACTACAAGCACAGTACTTGCCAGGCAAGGAAAACACGCTGGTAGACAACCTAAGCAGAAATATGACAGATCCACACGAATGGAAGTTGCATCCAAAAGTTTTTACAGAAATAATCCAAGCATGGGGAAGGCCAGACATAGATCTATTTGCCTCCCACAAAAATCACCAATTGACAAAATTCTGCTCAAGGATTTTCCATCCAAAGGCCTGGAGAGTGGACGCTCTCTCTTTTTGTTGGACATCAATGACAGTTTATGCCTTCCCACCTTTTCCTCTGCTGCCCAAAGTTCTATTGAAAACCAGAGCAGACAGACCAAAGATGATCCTCATTGCTCCGGACTGGCCAAGACAACACTGGTACCCACTCCTGAGGAGCCTGACGCATTCCCCACCATGGACCCTTCCTCTAATGCCTCTTCTCCTGACTCAGCACAGCTTCAAAACTCTTCACAGCCAGCTAAAAACACTCAATATAGCCACATGGAAGATTCCTTAGCATCACAACAGACCCTACTCTCCAAGGAGGTGCAGGATGTCATTTTGGAGGCCAGAAGGCCGTCAACTAGAAAAGCTTACTCCGCAAAATGAAAACGTTTTTGTGCCTGGAATGAGAAAAGGGGCCAGGATCCTGAGAAACTGAAGTTACCTCAAATACTACAGTACTTAGCTGAGCTGCTAAGCAGTGGACTTTCATTCTCCTCCATCAAAATCCATGCCTCAACCATTTCTGCAGAATACAACACTGATCCACCCTTATTCTCACACCCTCTCTTAAGGCAGTTCCTCAGAGGGGCTAAGAATCTAAGACCACCAAGAAAACAACCAATACCTGCTTGGAATCTCAATTTCATTTTGGAAAAACTGACCTTGCCTCCCTTTGAACCAGCTGCCTCATCAGATTTGCAGTATTTGTCCTGGAAAACAGCTTTCCTTCTGGCAATTACCTCAGTTCATAGAGTTTCAGAACTACGAGCTCTCATGGCTGTGCAGCCTTTCATCATCTTCCATCAGGACAGAGTTTTCTTACGAACCAACCCGTCCTTTATGCCTAAAGTGGTATCCAGGGTAGCTTTGAATCAGGCCATACATTTACCTACCTTCTATCCTAATCCTCAAAACAAAGGGGAGAGACTACTACACTCCTTGGATATCCACAGACAACTTTGTTATTATCTGGACAGAACAAAGCCTTTCAGGAAATCAGAACAGCTCTTTGTGTCCTTTGCTGTAGGAGCTCAAGGAAAGCCAATTTCGAAACAGACAATCTCAAAATGGATAGCCCACTGCATATGCTTTTGCTATTCCTTTCATGGCAAAACTGTACCTACAGGCATCAGATCTCACTCCACAAGGGCCACAGCTACCTCTGCAGCCTTTCTCAGAGGAGTTCCTACCAAAGATATTTTGGAAGCAGCCACTTGGAGTTCTGTACATACCTTCTCCAAGCACTACCACCTACCATTATACTCCAAAACTAGAGCAGGCTTTGCCACTGCAGTTTTGCAGGACATCCTGGCTCCTCCGAGTTCCAACTAGTGCCTACCACCCCTTTCTTAGCTTTGGGATTCTACCCATCTGTTATGACTGCAGCTGTATGCACGATGAACATAGTACAGTTTTGTACCTACCATAAATGTAGATGTTCGAGTGCTAATACAGCTGCAGTCCAGGTTTCCCTCCCTCCTTCCCCTCTTGGGACAGGCCTATAGGCTAACACATCCTCATACAACCTAATTGGGGTATTCATTTATGGTGTATTTGCTTGCAACTACTGTTTTTTGATTTTACTGCATTGCATTATTACATAAATTTATGTATTGCCTTCCTTCTGGGGGCACCTGACATCTGGGGCAAGAAAAACTGAAGAAAATGGCATCGGCTGGTTCCTTTATACCCCTGTTGCACTGACGTCAGGGAAGAAGCGACAACAACCGACGCCAGACCTAGACTTTGGAATTCGGCCGACCGAGGACCCGCCTGATGGCAGGAGAACCCATCTGTTATGACTGCAGCTGTATTAGCACTCGAACATCTACATTTATATTAGGTACAAAACTGTACTTTTTGCCTAGGGCACCAGTTGACCTAAGGCCGTTCCTGCCTGTTGCCTCACCTATGTGGACCCAGGCAATCCTCATATCCTGTTCTGTCTGTCCCGATATGTGCATTCAAGTCACCCATTATCAACACCAATTCATGTTGCCCTGCTTTATCTAGTAGGTCATGCAACTGCTGTTCGAATGCACTGTTTTCCTCACTATCACAACCCTGCTGTGGGGCATAGGCTGAGATTATGAATACTGCCCTATCATTACACTGGAGTCTGCCATGAGTCTGTCATTAATTCTGACTATATCCCGCACTGCCTTCTGAAGCTTCTCTCTCACCACAATTCCTACACCATTTCTAGCCTGTCCCTGTCCTGAGTAGTAGAGTCTGGATCCCAAGCCAAGTGGCTTTGCTGCACTTCCCTTCCATCTCATCTCTTGGACATATGGGATGTCCAGGCTCCAACGTATCATCATGTCATCCACTTCCAAGCTGCGTCCTGTCAGTGAACCTACATTAAGTGTAGCAATTCTCAGTTCATGTTTGGCAGGTTAGTTGGTTTTACATCCAGCTTTTGCTCAACAGAGCTATCCCAGGTAACCCAGGCTGGGCAACTAGACACCAGCTGACCAGTAGCTTATTAACCCAGGGCTGCTGGGCTTTATGGTGGGCACACACTGGCCAACAGGGGTGCATATACCCCTCCCACCATTAGCAAGGGTCCCTGGCGTAGGTCAGAGTAGGCCAGGTCCTCAACCCACTTATCACCAGTAACTACCCATGCCCGTTTTGGTGACATTAGTAAACATGACCGAATCACCTAGAGGCAAATTTTAGACTGTTGAGTGGCTAGCCCTGCTACTGCATGCAGTCTGTGATCCATGTTCTCCTATCTTGAGGATACTGTGCACCACAGTAGAAGGCCATAGCGGTTGGTCTGTACAACTCTTCCTCCTGTAGGGCACCATGTAGAGTATGTGCTGCTGCCCACAGCTCCATTCATTGGTGAGTTTGAGATGGAAACACTCAGCATGTTTTTTCGACGTGGGAGAAACCTCAGAGACATAAGGAGAGCATGCAAACTCCAAACAGGCATTGGTCGGAGGTCAAGATCGAACGGTGCATGGAAGTTGAAGACCTTAACCATTATGCCAACTGGTCTTTATCATAAAAGGAAAAAAAATGCTTGCTGATCCATATTTATTTTCTAGCTACTTAATTCTTTAATTCTGTTTTACAGTTCATGCACCTATTGCTTATTTGGCATCACAGTGACCTGAGGAGCATGCAGCAACTGTGTATTATCAATCTTGACTGTTTATAGTCTTCTTACATATCTTCTGAGTAGTCATAAACCGTGTCACATAACAATCTTTGCCTCTTCTAAACCTCTCATTACTTCTTTTACATTCAGTCAAGTCACTTTTTTATCCTCTACAGGAAACCATTTCAGTGGTTGTCATTGCTCTCAGTTCTCATCCTTGCATATTGTTTTCCTTCACCGTCAAATTTTCTGCTGCGGTTCCCATTTCTTCTTCCATCATTCAAATGTCAAGACCATTACACATTATTTTTTACTAGTTCCCATTGAGTAACATTGTACATTTGTGAGAAAAAAGATAATTAAACACCTTGTACAGATGTTACAGGTGAGACAGGTAGCTTCTTTGTACACCATGAGACTTCTCCACAATTTAAGGCTTTCACAGTCGTCTTTGAGATGACATACATCCAGTCAGTGACTGCAAGTTCCTACCATAAATGAACTTATCTTGAATAATTAAATGCTCTGTACATAATGATGACATCAAGCACATGTTGTACTTTCAACTTTGTGTGGTTTTCTGTTGAAACTGAAACTAGCCGTTAAAGTATTGCACTGAAAATGAAAAAGATTACTTAAATAATTTCAGTAACGTGGGGCTGTAGGAAGTTGCGTACACACTATAACTATTCTAAGTTTTAATAAGTTTACCTGTACATTCATAAGCTAGCCAGTTTAATTCAGGCATTCATGGTAGGTGACATGGCAGAGACCCTGCAGGACAGAGTGTTTTTATTTAAAAAATAAAAAAAAATGGTGGTTAAGGCAGTATATGAGATGAGCATTGAGTGCCATGCGTTCGATTACTGAGCCGTGCTCCTGAAGTACGATACAGTATAAAACCATACCTGGATTCACTGTTGGTCACCGTATACCAGAATCCCCCATTATTATTATTATTATTATTATTATGCTGTCCATTAACTTAACTGTCTAGAGCTTCTTCACTACATAGCGATCACACAACTATGTATCATATCATCAGACTACTTTTTATCTTTTATTTTATATTTGTTGTGAAGTTTACTTTTTATCTCTTGCCTTTATTTGGTGCAGCATACTCTTTGACCTAAGAGTCTTGGTTAAACATACTATATGAGTTTTAAGGTTAAACCACGAATACAGAGATTCAGAATTCACCACCTATGTTAGCAGACAATGAAACAAACTATCCTTCAGTATATAGTAATATCCAAATTTATTTGCAATCTCTTTAAAGGTCCACCTCCAGCACAGATGAGCTTTGCAATTTTGGTATTACTTAACTATTAGATACCCCATACCACATCTACTCCTGAAAGTCCTTTGATCACTTTCACACTATTAATTCATACTGCAGTGCTTACTGTGATACATGTCCACATTGCAAATATTTATGTGTATGAAACTTGCTTATGAGAATGTTCAGTACCTGTCATTTATAGTTTCTAGGACAGTACTTTCTAAGACAGTTTCTATCATGCGTTCCTGCCGTACGCTGTGCAGTTGTTGCAGTTGTGTTGGATTCCTTAGTTGCTGTGTATCTCTCTTTGCTTATGTTACACTGATGTAGTCCTTATTTGATATTGCTAGTATTAATACTGTTGTAAAAATATGTATTGTTTTTATTTTCATGAAGAATTCTCTGTGGGGCTCCACTGGAAATGGTCTTTCACAGTTGGATATTCATGATCAATAAATGCATACAAGCATTTAATACGACATGTCAGTTAAATGCATTCATACTGCTGAACACCCTTTGAGTTTATAAGAGAAGGGATTGTAGGATGAGTACGTCTGAAAATAAAGAATAATAAAATGTTTCGGATCCAGGAAATGGACATGAACCACAGGCTGAACAAGATGAGTGAGAAAAAGATTATGTGCTCTGAACCTGAAATGGCTGCTTGTGTCTGGGGGTTAAGATAGTAGAGAATGTGGGATTCATAGAAGAATGGGGGCTTCACCGTAGAGTATAGGAACTGGACATCTTAGTGGACTGCCTAGTCAGGCATGTAATGATAGAGTGAGAGTGGAGGAAATGAGAAAATAGGAGGCTTGCAGACAAGATGGAGTGTGAGAAGTTAGGGTGGGAGAAAGGCAGCGGATAAGAAGGTATGGGCTGGGGTTGTTAGAGGAATACAGTTAAGTGGTGGGGCACAGAGTAAGGTGAAGGGAGATGCAAGGAGATGTAGCCATGAAAAGAAAGGACAAGGTAAAGAAGCCCAGGAATAAGGACAGGTACAGAAAATAATGACCAGTGATGAGGAGATATGACTGAAGATGTAGCCAGGCAGGAGCTAACAGCACAAGATAAATAGGGAAAGGTGGGCATGGTGGGACACGGAGCCACATGGGAAGGCAAATGAGACAGAAGAGCACAGCTGTGTTATAGGGGGCTCACAGGACTGTCGGGAAGTTGATGCCATATACAGTGGATAATAAAAAGTGTACACACCCCTGTTAAAATGCCAGGATTTTGTGATACAAAAAAATGAGACCACAATGAATAATTTTGGAACTTTTCCCACCTTTAATGTGACCTATAACCTGTACAATTCAATTGAAAAACAAACAAGTCTATTAGGGGAAAAATATAAAAAATAAAAAAACGTACAATAAGCTGGTTGCATTAGTGTGCACACCCTTATTTGTTGAAGCACCTTTTGATTTAATTACAGCATTCAGTCTTCTTGAGTAGGAGTCTGTCAGCATGGCACATTTTTGACTTGGCAATATTTGCCCACTCTTCCTTGCAAAAGCACTCCAAATTTGTTAGATTGCAAGAGCTTCTCTTGTGCACAGCCCTCTTCAGGTCACCCCACAGATTTTCTATTGGATTTAGGTCTGGGCTCTGGCTGGGCCATTCCAAAACTTTAATTTACTTCTGGTGAAGACATTCTTTTGTTGATTTGGATGTATGCTTAGGGTCATTGTTGTGTTGAAAGGTGAAATTCCTCTTCATCTTCTGCTTTCTAGCAGACGCCTGAAGGTTTTGGGCCAAAAGTGACTGGTATTTGGAACTGTTCATAATTCACTCCACCTTGACTAAAGCCCTAGTTCCAACTGAAAAAAGCAACCCCAAAGCATGATACTGCCACCACCATGCTTCACCATGGGAATAGTGTTCTTTTGGTGATGCAAAGTGTTGTTTTTGCACCAAACGTACCTTTTGGAATTGTGGCCAAAAAGTTCAACCTTGGTCTCATCAGACCATAACACATTTTTCCACATACTTTTGGTAAACTTGATGTATTGTTTTGCAAATTTTAACTGGGCCTGAATGTTTTTCTGTGTAAGAAAAGGCTTCTGTCTTCCAACCCTACCTTATAGTCCAGACATATGGAGAATATGGGAGATCATTGTCACATGTAGTACACGACCAGTACTTGCCAGAAATTCCTGCAGCTCCTTCAGTGTTGCTGTAGGTCTCTTAGCAGCCTCCCTGACCAGTTTTCGTTGTCACATGTAGTACACGACCAGTACTTGCCAGAAATTCCTGCAGCTCCTTCAGTGTTGCTGTAGGTCTCTTAGCAGCCTCCCTGACCAGTTTACATCTTGTCTTTTCATCAATTTTGGAGGGACGTCCAGTTCTTTGCAACATCACTACTGTTCCATATTTTCTCCACTTTTTGCTGACTGTCCTCACTGTGTTCCATGGTATATCCAATGCTGTGGACATTTTTTGTACCCTCCTCTTGACTGATACCTTTCAACAATGAAATCCGTGTCATGCTTTGTAATTTCTCTGCGAATCCTGGCTTTTGCTGTAGCAGGCAAATGAGTTAATGTCAGGAAAATCCTACTAGCACAGCTGAACTTTATTTGGGGTTAATCAGTCTCTTTAATTGATGGCAGGTGTGTACCTAAGAAGACTGAATGCTGTATATAAATCAGAAGGTGCTTCAGCAAAGTATTAGTTTAAGGGTGTGCACACTTATGCAACCAGCTTATTGTATATTTTATATTTTTTCCCCTAACAGATTTGGTTGTTTTCCAATTGAACTGTACAAGTTATAGGTCACGTTAAAGGTGGGAAAAGTTTTGAAATTTATTGTTGTCTCATTATTTTATATCACAAAACCTGGCATTTTAACAAGAGTGTGTACACTTTATATCCACTGTAGATCAACACAGTGGTATTGAAGGAGGCTCAGAGGGTCGGAAAAGTGATGCTATGACATCCAGATTTGAAGTGGCATATCGGCACACTGTCTTGGTATCCCTGTTCTTATTCTGTTCCTAGACTGTCTGCAAGCTGGAATTGACAGTTGGAGGGCACATCCTGTCGGTAATGCTGTTTTTGTTTCTTTCTTAGATGATATTATACTGAATGCATGATACATGTTTTCAACTCCTTTTCTGTGGCTTAGCCCCTCATGTCCTGACTGGAGAGGATATAAAATGTTTATCTTTTTTTTTTACACTTGTAGTTATATATATTGGTATTAGAGTAATTGGGAGGAAGCAACAACTCCTGGGCTGTTTATTTATTTCGAGTCTTACCACTTATTTTGTTTGTGTAAGGCTCATACCTCTCAACCTGCAAACATCAAAAATCTGGACAAAGGCCCATGCAAAATAGGTACAAATCTGAATGCTGATTAACATCAAATTTGCATACATAATTATGCAACCCCGTCCATTCCAGTGTAATTGCGGGATACCAGTTTTCAAATGCAAACTGAAGAACAAACAACCAAAATATGACCCCAGACCCTATAGTAAATTATAACCATGTTTTTGAAATGTGTAGCAATGATGTTCACAAGGAAGTGAGAAGATGATGAACCTTAGGATTAGGCATTTAATGGTAGACAATATTCTAATCTTAACAAAAGAATATTATAGTTTGCTAGGACCTCCAAAAGTCATTCTTCACGGCCAACTGATCAGTGGCGTAGCTAGAGTTTGTGCTGCCCGGGGCTGTCTTTGAGTTTTTTCGCCCCCCCCCCTCACAAAATCATGGTCAAATGGGGTCCCCCATACACAGCTCTCCCTCCTGTAACCATTCCATTGTCCCCTTACTTGGCTATTTCGCCCCATTTACCATAAATACTGTAATGTGCATGCTGCTTTACTTCTACAGTGATTATATGGATTTCATTTAAAACTTTTATTTTACATTTTATAGCACAAACACTAACGGACATCTGCTAAACAAAGCAATACAGTCTCACAATGAAAACAGATTTGGCATTAAAACTTCTTTGCCTTTGAAAGTAAACTCACATTCATTGAAACCCACATTCAAAGAAAATGCATCTGGCCAGTGGTGGATAAAGATTACCTTTGGGCTGTTTTCAAATTGTAGGCCCCTTGCACATGAAACATACATGTGTTATTTGATACACCTTCCTGATTGTATTAAATTGTATTCCTTGTATAATACAGCACACTTGTTGGAACGCATTTTAAATGTATTGTTTTGAACAGTAAACAATGAAACAATATGCATGCACCAATAATGACAAAACTGCCCAATTCAGAACATTTCCATCATAAAAGTCAACTCAAATGTCTACGATCCACCAGTATCGGTAAGTATGCACAATCTCTGCAGAAGTAAACATCATCTAAATAATTACACATTAAAGAGATCTGTAACTAATGAAGAGGTTGCTGCTAGCAAACAACTTTAAATTTCATTGTTTCATCCACAGATAAAGTGCCTGTTGCCCTTGAGAAATAAATTGCCTGTTACATTAAAAAAAATGATAAGCTAGTAATATTGGAGTAGGGAATGGATGGCAAACTGATAAGTTCATAATTACTAGGTATCTCCGCCAAAGAGGACATTCTCAGGACTACAGCATCAAGCCCCCGTTAAACGTAGATCACAGTACAGTATCGGCAATCCATCTACATACTGTGGGAGTAGAACCCACAGCCTTCTGCATCAAAAACAAGTATTCTACGTGTTGTGCTACTAACAACAGGAATGGACTTGGCATAAGCAGCACTAAACTTCTCTCCTGCTGAAGAACTGTGCAGCACAAGAAATCTGGAAAAAGCCAAAATTTATTGGTGGGGGGGACAAAACCAGGGACAAAGATTAAACATTGCTTTTAGAATCTTAGAAAAGTTGCTAGAATAAAATGATTTGTGTTACCATGCATTTCCTGAAAGATACCAAGACTGAAACTTAAATGGCTATCATTATTTAGTGAATTCATTTCTCACTAATTTGCTAGAAAACCAAAAATTTTAAGAGGAACAGACCAAAGAGTTGAACACAAGTGGTGGGGTGAGCAGGAAATTCAGGCTGTTGCTCTTTGTACCTAAGGTACAGGGTTTGAGCCTGATTAACACTAACCACTAGGTATACTTACCTGCAGATAAATACGAGCTTAATGCATAAAAATTGCAGATAAATACGAACTTAATGCACAACAAAGCACAAAGTTCTTGGCCGGCAGTTAAATGCACAAGGAACTATGGGTAAACAGCACATTTCTTTCTTGCCGGCATTTAAAATAAACAAAGCACAAAGTTCTTGGCATAATGCACAACAACAGTTCATGAACTACGGATAAACAGTACAGTTCTAGCACAACAATGAATTGTGGGTAAACAGTACAGTTCTTGCCGCCAGATAAAATAAAGTGCAAAGTTCTTGGCTGGGCAGCAGATAAAATAATGCACAACAACAGTTCAGAGAGTTGTTTTCTTACCTGGAGGCTGGGACATGTGGGCAGGCTCTTCAAAATTTAAATTATGCCGCCCACCATCGCTGTTATATTCGCTATTTCCCTTTGAGTCCAACAGGCAGTAGCTGATGTCATCACGCACGCCCTTGTAGGCTAGTGATGCGTGGTGACATGCCAAAAATTTAAAGTGGTAATACAAAAAAAAAAAAGACTGGGAAATTAAGGGGGCCCCTCAGGAATTTGTGGCACCCCAATATTTTGCCCTCAAAACCGGTAAATCCTGAGGAATTCGGTATGGTTGAGAGGTCTGGTAAGGCTATAGTAATTTCAGCAAGCAGCAAAGCTTATAATTTAACAGTGCTACACAGATACGCACTGTGACCCTCTACTGAGCATGTGCAGTAGCAGAGAGAGCCTCAGATGGCGGTAGCTACCACGGATAAGCATGGACTGCCAGGCATGTCATGTCACTAATTACAGGACAGAGGAGGGGGCTTGTATTTCTTATGATCCATGCCTGCATCTTTCTGCAGGTGATTTAGTTGCTGATTTTTTTCTACAGTATGGCAGTGTGCCAAACTACAATTGATCCATGCCAAGTAAGTCATAGTTTATCTTTACTGCAAATCCCTTGATGACCCTGCAGGTTACTACACAACAAGCAGAGCATGCAGTACAATCTGAATTTATGGCTCACTGCGCAAGTTTTTGTAGTTTATTAAAAAGATTTCAGTTCATGATGACTGCTTTGGAGCTTTTCTTCATCTGTGCTCAAGTGTAAGGGTGATTACCAACACTGTTCACAAAGGGAGACAGCAGGCTGTAGTATCTTGATCGGCAGTCACCCTTGGCACAGCACTTCCTACAGTGGTTAGTTAACTTGTTAACTTTCTTCTTTATATTGCTTCCTCCTTTCATGGTGCAGTCATTGTTCATTGGCAGCCGGATGCTCCTTGATCTGTGTTGTCCCCCGCTACCACAAATAAACCAAACTTTGGAGCTCATTGTTTTGCTGTTGTCATGGCCATTGCTTTAATAACAAACAAACAGGAAAAAGCTCCATGCAGTAAAACACTGATATACACCACTCTTTGGTAGTCTACACTTGCTAGAGTCAATGCAAGAAAGTGAAGTTAGTGGATCGTCCGGTAGCACCGATTACAGTTTAGACACAATAATATACTGCAGTGCACGAATGTGTCACTGCTGCCACTTATACATGAAGTAGTGTACGTGTACCATATTGGTGATCCTTTCCTCAAGTTCAGAGTCTGGTTTAATCGTATGTGTAACCATTTGTTTGTACATTTGTTGAACTTGATATGCAAGTACTTAGGACGTTACCATAACTTTCCCCTTCAAAAGTGTCAGCCATGGACTAGAACAGAAGTGTCCACTGTGCTGCTGTTACTTTTTTCATTATACAGAAACATGCATATAAAATACATGCATAATTAGTTTAGTTATTGTCGGCTCTAAACGGCAAGAATGTTGGAGAAAGTGTTATGCACATGCATATAAAATACATGCATAATTAGTTTAGTTATGGTCGGCTCTAAACGGCAAGAATGTTGGAGAAAGTGTTATGCACATGCATATAAAATACATGCATAATTAGTTTAGTTATGGTCGGCTCTAAACGGCAAGAATGTTGGAGAAAGTGTTATGCACATGCATATAAAATACATGCATAATTAGTTTAGTTATGGTCGGCTCTAAACGGCAAGAATGTTGGAGAAAGTGTTATGCACATGCATATAAAATGCATGCATAATTAGTTTAGTTGTGGTCGGCTCTAAACGGCAAGAATGTTGGAGAAAGTGTTATGCACATGCATATAAAATACATGCATAATTAGTTTAGTTGTGGTCGGCTCTAAGCGGCAAGAATGTTGGAGAAAGTGTTATGCACATGCATATAAAATACATGCATAATTAGTTTAGTTATGGTCGGCTCTAAACGGCAAGAATGTTGGAGAAAGTGTTATGCACATGCATATAAAATACATGCATAATTAGTTTAGTTATGGTCGGCTCTAAACGGCAAGAATGTTGGAGAAAGTGTTATGCACATGCATATAAAATACATGCATAATTAGTTTAGTTATGGTCGGCTCTAAACGGCAAGAATGTTGGAGAAAGTGTTATGCACATGCATATAAAATGCATGCATAATTAGTTTAGTTGTGGTCGGCTCTAAACGGCAAGAATGTTGGAGAAAGTGTTATGCACATGCATATAAAATACATGCATAATTAGTTTAGTTATGGTCGGCTCTAAACGGCAAGAATGTTGGAGAAAGTGTTATGCACATGCATATAAAATACATGCATAATTAGTTTAGTTGTGGTCGGCTCTAAACGGCAAGAATGTTGGAGAAAGTGTTATGCACATGCATATAAAATACATGCATAATTAGTTTAGTTATGGTCGGCTCTAAACGGCAAGAATGTTGGAGAAAGTGTTATGCACATGCATATAAAATACATGCATAATTAGTTTAGTTATGGTCGGCTCTAAACGGCAAGAATGTTGGAGAAAGTGTTATGCTCACAATTCATTGAGAGAGCACTACATACTGGCATTCTTTCTGTATATTTACACTTATTTATTGGGTAAAAAAAATAGACCAGTGAATTAAACCAAAAGTTGCATACTGTTGTTGAATTTGTAGACTTATTATGGAGTCGTCTTCCTGCAGAAGTTACTGTTGGTAGAACCTTGTTCTCTTTGTCTTTTGCAGTGGATATTTTCAGAAATGTTGACCTCTGATTCATCAAGACATATTGCTAGCTAAAATCTAATTTTGACAGGATGCCTGTGTTGTGGAAGTTGCATTCCTGTAATTATTGTGAAGTTTATTTGATTTATAACCTGGGTTAAATGTGCAGCTCTTCTTTTGTAAAAAGATTTCTGGTTACTTGTACCATTTCATTTCTTTTGTATCTAAATTCTGTTTCTTTGTAACTAGACTTTCGTAATATGAAAGCCACTAAGTGGTGATAATTTTGAGTATTGAGGTGTGGGGAGTAATGTGCATTATTTTGCCATTTCTAGTAAGAGTTCTATACATGGAGACAGATGTTCAGCTTTTTAACTTGTCACAGCTAATAAGAGGGCAGCTTTTGATGTCTGCACATGGCAGACCTACGAAACTACAATCTAATGTAAAAAAAAAGAAAAAAAAAGAGAGAATAATGTCGTTTTGTGCCTTTGGCTATTACGGCTTCTTTATAGGTTCATAGATTAGTACTAGGCTAATGTGAGTCATTTTAAGCCTAGCCAATTATTCCTTGTGAGACTCAAACCCTGCACCTTGTGTTTGTAAGGCAAACACCTTAACCATTAGGCTACCCTCCTAACAAGTTGGTGTCTTCATCTATTATGACTGTTCATTTTTAATTACATCATAGTGATGATTATGGAAGTAGACCATTGTGGAAAAGTGTGATCCTATTTGAAATGGTTGTGTTTTTAAAATTATACCTAGTAACAAGTTTTGGATTTTTGTAAAATATGAAATGGTGCAGAAGAAATATTTTAAAAGCATTAAGAACATGATTCATGATTTGTTCTTAGCTCAGTGATTCTGATTGATTTATAAACTGATGATTTGTGACTGATAAGTTGCTGAATAATCACCACCTGCTGAACACAGTTATATGTTTAAGCAAAAAAAAAGAAATGGCTGTTTCTTTTTTTTTTTTTCCTTGTTTTCGTTTTGGTGACTAATGATCCAGTATGCCACTGTGTGTGAGGCATTTGTTACCTAGGTAGGCATCACTCTAGTGATGTTTTTTTTTTTTTTTTTATAGAGACTGTCTTTTAATTTTCTTTACATGTGCTTACTGATCATTCACTTGTCTTGCATTCTATATCTAGTCCATTCACCAAAATAGCCCCTGGCTGTGTTCAAGATGCCATCGTAAATAGTATCAGAGCATGGATTAATTTTTGATAGGGCAATATGATTTTACTTTGTGTTGTAACTAAGATGCAATGAAAAATGGAGTTTCAGTGTAGAATTTTGCTTTCAAGTGTTTCCTCACAGTTTTTTCAGTTACCTTATGCAGCATGACGTTTGATGTCTATCAGAGCTGTAGCTAGGTCATTTGCCATCTTGGGCAGTTCGCAGTTAGTGCCTCCTCAAACAAAGTTAAGGAGCAAAAAAAAGTCTTTCAGCATTGAAGACCAAAGGCAAAGAACTGTTATGTTTCTTCATATTAGCCCTTTGCTATCTTTGTTAGTGAATCAGCAATGAACATACATTTCAACCTGCAGTCATTGAACATTGGAGCAAAGGGCCTTTAAAGGCAAGAACATCGAAATAAAAGGCTGGACATCTAATTAGCATAACATTTGAATACCAAATAGCACATAATTCTTACCACTTCCAGCAGGAATGTGGGACACTGTTTAGAAACACGTATTTAAAAGGACTGAGTATACAGCGATGGAAAATATAAGCACATTATCAAGGAGACTAAAATCTATAGACATTAATGAACTCTTTTATTACAAAATTCTACTACACAAAGCCATGTATATTTGCTTCTGAAGACAGGAGTTATAAGATGTGTGCTTTCATTCTATAAACTAATGTTGCCACTAATTTGTTGGTCATGTAGTGTGGTTTTCTGTGTATTGGACAGCTTCAAAATTCACATGTAATGAAGATTTAGAAAATTATGTAAAGGAGTAAACCAAGCCTGAGAGTAACAGCATAGCTCCAAGAATAGGGACATCCTGTGCAGGGGAAAATCAGGCCTGAAAATAAGACCGTTCCTCCAAGAATAGGGACATCCTGTGCACGGGAAAATCAAGCCTGAAAATAAGACCGTTCCTCCAAGAATAGGGACATCCTGTGCAGGGGAAATCAGGCCTGAAAATAAGACCGTTCCTCCAAGAATAGGGACATCCTGTGCAGGGGAACATCTGGCCTGAAAATAAGACTATTCCTCCAAGAATAGAAACATCCTTTGCAGAGGGAAATCAGGCCTGAAAATAGGGCAGTTCCTCCAAGAATAGGGACATCCTATTTAGGGGTAAATCAGGCCTGAAAATAGGAACATTCCTCCAGAAATCGGGACATCTTGTTTAGGGGTTAATCAGACCTGAAAATAGGAATGTTCCTCCAGGAATTAGGATCATCCTGTGCAGAGGTAAGTCAGAACTAAAAACAGAAATTTTCCTCCAAAATCTGGACATTTGAGAGGTATGGCTAGTTCCTTGACTCTCATATACACAAACACAAAACACTGTATGCAGTCTTTGAAATCATGTAGGCATGCTTCAGTGATTACTGATATTGCTTGCAGACTGATCGTCACTCATGCTGAACAATAATCACACCATCACTGACTTGTAGAGACTAAGCAGCCTGTCTTTTACAGTGCTAATTATGCCCTCTAACAGTCTGTGCCGTGGTCAGCTGTCCCCTTTATCCTGTTATGTAGATAGGCTTTGGTAATTATGCTGTAATGTATTTTCCCTACTGTTATTGTAAACATAAGCCACACTTCTTTTTAATAACATCCTTCATAAAATATATTTTTCATTCGTTGATGTTGCCAAAGCTTTACTAACTTTTTGTGCACTTTATCTCTCAGTGACATCAATATCGAGATAGTGTAGGAATGCATCCAAAGTCTTTAATGGATGCACCATTGCAATATATGCTGGAGTTGCGACCATTAAAGTTTATGGATGCATCCAAATTTTATTTCTTTAATGATATAACCAAGGGATAAAGTTAATTTATGTGGGTTGATCCTTTATAAAACATTTGCAAAGCTTTTTTTATTTTTATTGAGAGGCAGCCCACATCAAACAGGAATAACGGTGGAGAAAATGCCTCAGGACACGTGTCACCAAGTACCACGATGCATGCACAGACTCCAAAGGAATGCTCTTAAGTGCAACTGAGTAGTCGTTAAGTAGCAATTGACTAATTCTGTTAAACATGCAGTGTTGTAACAAGCGAACAAGTGGTTTCATAGTACTTTGATTGCATTTTTCAAATAAGCATTTTTGAGTATAAATTGT
This sequence comes from Protopterus annectens, assembly GCF_019279795.1. Taxonomy (NCBI): domain Eukaryota; kingdom Metazoa; phylum Chordata; order Ceratodontiformes; family Protopteridae; genus Protopterus; species Protopterus annectens. The sequence goes on from NC_056743.1 coordinate 1,775,166,635, forward strand.
TTTCTGTTAGTGCAGAGTGATTGTAATTTATGTTTTGTAAGTGGAAAGGTTTTGTTTGAAAAGTGTAACAGTTATGCAAGTTTAAGTATTAGTATAAGCTGCTATGGTTATTTAAAATGAATATTTAACTCTTTCCTGCTTTGCTGTGTAGTTCTGGTTACCCTGTCTTTGAAGCATAATTTAGACTCGTTAGATTTCCTGATTTTAGCCAGATGTGCCGGATTCTGTCTGAAGGAGGTTGAGAGGTGTGGGTGGAATTGAAGGTGAAAAGGTAACTTATAGAATGGGTAGTGGCTTGGGACAGGCACTATAGGATTGGAAAGCCAGGGTAGGAAAGGCAAGAGGGTTTTAGTGATTGGAGACTGTACCGCAAAATGGTCAGGAGTCTAGGAAAGATTTCGCTAAAATTAGTCTTGGGGTTTAGACTTGGTAAAACGTGGTAATGGTGACCAAAGATGGATCCAGCATTAGGCAACCAAGGCAGTCACCTGGGGCCCACTGGCTAGGAGAGGACCTGAAGGACTGTCACATTTACTGTTTAATTAAAAAAAACTTACATGGTTTTGTTTTTAAGAACGTTCATCTTTAAGAATGCCTTCTGTGTTTGGTCACACACACCTGTTCGTCTGTGCATGCGTCACCGCACAGAACTCCTGTTTTTCCTACCGTGTGTGGAATTTAAACACAAGAAGACATTCCGTTCTTGTGAAGTTGCTTCCGTGGGATGTCTGGGCAGATTCTTCTACAGCAAGTAAGGTTCTGTTCCATTCCTTCTTGTACCTGGACAGATTCTTGCAGGTAAGGGGTGTGTGTGTGTGTGTGTGTGTGTGTGTGTGTGTGTGTGTGTGTGTGTGTTTGTGAAATGCCACAATTAAGGATAGGTGGTTAGGTAATTTGCTCAGTCTCAAACCCTGTACCTTGGTTACAGGAAACAAGTGCCTGAATCCTTTACCCCAACTACCAAGCTGTTAAAAAAAAAAAATCAAGTTTCAAGGGGTTGAGATTCAGGTGCACATTTGCAGAGTTGAGTCTGAAGTGCACTTTTCAAGGAACTGGGAGCCTGAAGAGAAGAGAAGTTTACAGCTGTTCATATTAAGTCTGTTTACAATGTACAATGTTTTGTTTAGCAAATGGTATCACTGTTGTGCTAAAGAATGTAAAAGCAGTGTTAGAACAATAAGAAGCATACTTGCTTTTGATACAGAAGGCTGTGGATTTTACTTTCACAGCATGTAGATGGATTACTGACACTGTGTTGTACTTTGGTTGGGGTGCTGCAGTCCTGAGTGTGTCCGCGTTTGGATGAGATACCTAGTAACTATGAACCTGATGCCGTCCATTCCCTATTATATTATTACCAGCTTACCATTTTTAATGTAACAGGCAATTTATTCTTCAAGGGCAGCATCCACTGAATTTGTTGATGAAACACTGAAATATAAAGTTGTTTGCTAACAGCAGCCTCTTCATTAGTTACAATTTTTTCAATGTGAATTATTCAGATGACTTTTACTTTTGCAGAGATTGTACATGTTGACTGATATTGGTGGACTGTAATGACAGAAGTCTGAGTAGACTTTTATGGTTGAAATGTTCTCAGTTGGGCATTTTTGTCATTATTGGTTCATACAGTTTGTTTCATTGCTTACTGGAAAAATGTTCAAAACTACAAATTTAAAACGTGCTCTAACAATTGGTACTGTATTACACAAGGAATATTTATTTATTTTTATTTTACATTTGTTAACTGGGGGTGTCTGATTGAGCCAAAAAGGCCCTTTTTCAGCAGAGGCCCCGGGGAGAAAAGCTCCACATAGAAAAATTACAGATACATTTAGATATTTAGATGTGATCAGTACACACAAATTGCAATAGACATGTATTTACAGTGGTATGCAGCACATCAACAGTTACAGTTGAGAGAACAAACAAGAAAATATTAATTTAGAAATAAAGGTAATTAATAGATTTGTGGTGTACAGCTGAAATTTGGAGCCTAGAATACATACATAGTACACAGGTACAGTACATACATTGTACATTATCCAGTGTTTGTGAGTAAGAGTGAAAACTATTATCAAGTACTCTAGGTTTAGTATGTGTACCTTATCCGCTTTCAGTAGCCTGGGGAGCAGTCATAGCACTACCAACTTTGCTCGAGATGTTGCCTAATGAGGTTTTTAAAGGAGGCTTTGGACAATGTGTTTTGTATGCTAGTGGGGAGAGAGTTCCATTTGTAGCCACTGAACTACTATATAGTGTGTCTCCAAAGCTATTGTAGCTGTTGGTGACTTCTAGTAGAAGTTTGCTTGATGATCTAAGAGGCCTTTTGGCTGAGTGATGTACTAGTTTTTTGAGGGCAGGACACTTATTGGGGAGGTAATAGATAGACTGACAGAGGCAGAGCTGATTATAGGTTAGGAGGTTGGGCAGTTCAAGCCAATGGAGCTGTCTCAAAGCAATACAGTGATGAGTTCTATATGAGCAATTTGCAGCAAAGCGGGCAGTTCTGTTATAGCAGGCTTCCGTTTTGCTTAGTTCAGTTTTGTTGAGATTAGTCAGAATGGGAGATGCATAGAGTAGGGTGGATAGAGGTTGGGAACGAGCAATGGCTGATCTTGTGTTGTTGGTAAGAAATTGATACGGTAGAGTGATCCCAGTTTGGCATGTACTTTTTTAATTGTTAAGTTGAGATGAATATCAAATTTTAGGTGGGTGTCTATGGTTATTCCCAATAGCATAGCTTGTGCCACTGGAGTGATTGGAGTAGCATTTGTGGAGTAGATAGTGACTTGACTGTTATCAGTGTTGTTTTTGTTAGAATTGGTTATAATCATAAGCTGAGTTTTCTTTGGATTAATATAAATTAGTACAATCAGGAAGGTGAATCAAAGAACACATGCATGTATGCATGGTCCTAAATATGTGTGCAAGGGACTTATGATTTGAAAACAGCGCAAAGGGCTTATGATTTGAAAACAGTGCAAACTTTATCTGCCACTAGCCAGATGCATTTTCTTTGAATGTGGGTTTCAGTGCTGTTTCAATGAATGTGAGTTTCAAGGGCAGAGAAGTTTTAATACTAAGTCTGTTTTCATTGTGAGACTGTATTGCTTTGTTTAGCAAATGTCTGTAAGCATTTGAGCTGTAAAATTTGAAACAAAAATTTTAAATTAAATCCAAATAATTTTTGTAGAAGTAAAGCAGAAAACAGTATGCACATTGAGAGGTTTGAACAGTGCTTACGGTAACTGAGGAGAAATAGCCAAATGATGGACATTGGAATGGCTGCATTGGGCACTGTATATTGGAAGGGGTCTAATGTGTTACCCTGACTAGGTCCCGATTTGACCATGATCCGGCTGTGATAGCAACCAGAATGATCACAAAGAGAGAAAGACAGACACTTATTATGGTGCATGTAGGCACCGGTGATCTATCAGAGAAGACAGCAGAGAGATGCCTTGAGAGAGGAACGGGGTGGCATTGTCAGTGTTAGTCGTACTAGCGGTCAGCACTCGCTGAAAGGGATTAGGGTGTTTAATGACTACCTGCAATGGTGGACAAGGGGAGACAAACTTTGGAAAAGTAAGAGTATGAGAGGACCTGACAGAGAGCAACTGTGTGCAATGCATAGTGCTCTCTTGGAAAGGTACTTCTTAACTGTCATATCTTTAGACTTTGATGGAAATGGGGGTGACTGAAGCAGAAGGGGGTAGGTGCATAAGTAGTAAACAGAAAGTAAAATGAAAAGCAAAATGTAGCAGAAGAACACACAACCATAACTTTGAGACTGTCCTGGTCATATTACTGTCCAATGCAAAGATGCTGGGTAAGAGGACAAGGGAGCTGCAAATAGTAATGTAAGAGAGGTGGGTGCTGTTTTCACAGAAAGCTGCATCCATCTCAAGGGAGATGGGGAGGTGTCTGAGTACAGAATGACACAGAAGGGAGTGAGGGATGGGGCTGTTTTAGCAATATGCATAAAGGAAGTCATCAGATGTTGGTTGAAAGAGGAGGAAGAGTACTAAACCGGGCATGGGGCAAGGATGCAGTCAAGGTCTGAAGCTAGACTAAGTGCCAGGGCAGTTAGGCAGAGGATGTGAGAGAGAATTGGTGAATTGTTGTAGTGTATCATCCCCAAGACACATCAAAAGAGGTAGATGAGAGATTTGAGGAGAGAATAAAGGCGTGGAGTAGAAGGAACAGGGTAATACTTATGTGGACAGGAATCTGCTAGGAGCAGACTGGGAGATTCCAAGCTCCAGGATAAAGAAGAAGCATTAGACCATTAGGGATTCAGCCAACTAGTGTAGGACAGTACCAGAGAGGACAGAATCCTGGACATGGTCATAACTATTGAAGAGGGTTTAATAAATATCTAGGTTAACGTACCGTTGACCATCAATAATCACATCACTTTCTGGTTTGGACAGTGGTGAATAGAAAGAGTAAAATGACCTGAGTGTATGTAATTGTTTGACTGGGAATGAGTTGAAGGAGTAAATATGGTATCTGAAGGGGTCAGGGATATGGAGTACCCAGGGCCGTGGACAAGAGTGAGTATGGGGCAAAAGTCAAAAAGAGAAGTCCAGTGCGGCTACATATGAATGTGAAAATACCAAGTAATGGGCCAGGCATAGCGTACCCAATGCTGTGGACAAGAGTGAAGAAGGGGCAAAAGTCAAAAAGAGAAATCCAGTGTAGCTACATATGAATGTGAGGATACCAAGTATGGCAAAAGATGGGGTGTACTTGAGGTAGAAAGAAATGTGTGGGGAGGTGGGGGAAGATGTTCTTCATGTTTCACTGTTGCAGTCGTTACATTTGGGTAATCCTGCTGGCAGGTTGCCCTCAGTCGGCCTGAATTCCAAAGTCCTGGGTCCTGTGTCGGCTGCTGTTGCCCATTCCCTGACGTCAGGTTGTCAGTGGTATAAAAGATGCGGCCGACGCCATTTTCTTCAGTCTTTCTTGCTGCGCGGTGCCCGAAGCAGAAGCAGTTCACAAGTGCCGGTCGGCCGACTCCTGAGATTTTCGTGTTCGAGTTTCAGATCCAAAGTCTTCAATAAAGCTAAGTACCCCACTGGGGAAACTTTTTTCTTACTCCAGACCGATGTCAGAAAAAGTTAATAATTGTATTTCTTGTGGAAAGCAAATACCTCATAAGGACTTTCATTCTTACTGTATTCCTTGCCTAGGCCCTGATCACAACGTTGCTGGTTGTCGGTTTTGTGCTAGATTTAACCAACGCACTATTAAGCGTCGGTATGCTTTTGCTTTAAACTATTTTGGACGCCAGTTTAATTATCCAGAAATGTCGGCGGATAGCCATCCGACTACCGGAGTTCGCAAAAAACGCAAAGAAAAGGAGAGAGATAGACACTCGAGGCCCAAAACCGACGATGAATCTTCTCCTAAGCCAGTTGCCGGTTCTCAGTGAGGCGCTTTCGCAGCCCGTGACACCCACTACTTTAGAGTCGCAGGGCACTACCGACTCCCACATGGAGTCAGCCATGCCGCTGGAAACTCAAGGTATTGGAGCCTCGGATACTATTCCTTCAGATGGGTCCAGAGCCGTTGAGCAGGCACCGGCTTCTGACAGTGTATTCAGACCTAAATATCTTTACATTAAACCAACCTCAGCTTCAAAGGCAAAGACTAAAGCACCTTTTAAAGCAAAGAAACTAACCCTAGAGCCACGTGGACAGGCCTCTATGCCCAAAAAACAGATGCTCAAAGTGGCCGAAGACTTAATTACCTTGATCAGGGGTTCCCATCCCTCTCCTGATAAGGCTGACTATGAATCTTCAGATCAGGTTTCTATTTCTTCTGATTCCTCTTCTGATCAGGAATATTCTCTTCCCCCCATGAGGATTCTGATGCTGAAGAATCCATACCTTCAGCTTCTCCTCCAGAGGACTATTCTTTTGGGGAAACCTTGCATACCATGAGGAAGCATTTCCACTGGGAGAGCCAAGATTTTTCAGAGTCTAAAAAGAGGCTCAGATGTTTCCTTTTACTACCCCAACACAGGCCACTAGCCATCCCACCTGTGTTAGATATTGTAGATGATGTGTTTTCGGAGTCTAGTCTTACCCTTGAGTCCTTACCTCCAGCTCCTGTTAAGCCTGACAGATATTACATAGGTTCATAGGTTCCTACTAGGCTATCTGCCCTAGGGCATTTATAAGCCTAGCCAGAGTGTGTTTGGCTTTCGCCACCCATTTTAAATTAATTTTGATATGCCTTTTTTTGAGGTTAGTATACTGTGCCTCTGTCTAACAGTGACACAGAAGTGATAGCCGGGGTAAACCTACAATCTCCCATCCACTCATCAAGATTCCTCTTGAAGAGAGTCAATGTGGGTCTCTGCCTAACCTGGACTGGGATTTTATTCCAGAGTGAAGGGAGCCTCTGGGTTATGAGTCTGTCCCTCCAGCATGTCCTATTTATTTCAGTGCTGAGGTTCAAGTCTCGAGCGCATAGCTCGATGGGATTTGGATTTTCTGAGGTGCAGCATGTCCATTAATTCTGGGTTGGACATGGCTTTATACGTCAGGCACAGATCGCCACTGAGCAGGCAGTATGCCACTGAGTAGAGCTGGAGTTTCTTTAACCGGGCAGCATATGGCATCTGTTTGAGCCCTTTGATCCTCTTGGTGAGGTACTTTTGGGGTCTTTCCAGTTGCTGCAGGTGTCTGGTAAGGTACATCCCAAAAGGGGCATTGTACTCAATTATGGGCCTGATGAGGGATGAGTAAAGAGGCACGATGACCTCCGCTGATCTAGATGTGTATCCGTCATGATTAGGTGGGCTATATAAAATGTTTTTCTAACCACTTTGGCCACGTGGTTGTCAAATGAGAGATTGCTATCAACTTGGGTCCCCAGGTCCCTAATGACTTCTTCTGTACTTAATGGATTACCACCTATGTGGTAATTTGTGGGCACTTTGTTTTTGCCAAAGGGGATGACTATACACTTTTTGGCGTTTAGCTTGAGGCCATGGCTGTGGCACCAGTTTTCTGTTTCTATGAGGCTCTTTTGGAGGATGCTTGTGTCGGTTGGAGAGTTGATTATGGCGCCCAGTTTGCAGCCATCTGCGAACTTGGTCAGCCACAGTCCTTCCGTGTTGGCCTGTACCGCCGAGAAATATATACTGAACAAGAGAGGTCCCAGGACTGAGCCTTGTGGGACGCCACTTGTAACTGGTTTGGAGTCTGACATGGCTCCAGCAATTCTAACCATGTGGGTTCTGTCCTTGAGCCAGTTTGCAACCCATCTAGTGACATAGGGGTTTATATTTAAGCTGGTGAGCTTATCTATAATGCCCGAGTGGGGTATTGTATCGAAGGCTTTTGCGAGGTCCAGGTAGGCTGTGTGGACCACCTTCCCTTCGTCAATGGCCTTGGTGACTGTTTCAAAGAAATCGACCAGGTTTAAGAGGCAGGATCTGCCCTTAACAAAGCCAAACTGGGTAGGATCCAGTGTCTGTAGGTCCCCAATATCTTTATTTATGAGGTCCATGATGATCCTTTCCATAGCTTTGCAGACCAAGCTAGTCAGGCTTATGATAGTTTCCAGGATCCGTTGAGGCACCACCTTTGTGGAGAGGGACCACTGTTGCTGTACGCCACTCTTTGGGTACATATCCTGTAGTAAGGCTAAGATTGAACAGTAGTTTTATGTTTGGGTTTAGCTCTTCTTGGAGTTCATGTAGGACGCAGCCCGGAACACCATCTGGTCCCATTGATGCTGTGTTTTTTGCTTTGGAGAGGGCGGCTCTTACCTGAGCATCTGAGATGTCAGGGGGGCAGCACTCTGTTGGGATAGATATTTGCCCTTTTGGTGGGGACAGGGGGGAGAAGTTTGCACTGAACCTGTCAGCTAGGATGTTGACAATGTCTTTGGGCTCGGTGTATTTTTTGTCATTTTGGACTAATTCTTGGCATATCTGGGAATTCCCACCCAGGTTCCTAACATAACTAAAGAAAGCCTTGTGATTATCCTTAGTGTCCTGTGCAATTTTTCTCTCGAAGCTGGCCTTAGACGATTTTATGAGTGCCCGTAGTTTTTTGCTAATACTGATCAGAGATGCCTTCCCTTTTTGGGATTTTGCTCTATCTTGTAGTAGCTTCCTCCTTCTATTGTATAGTTTGTTTATGGCTGGGGTCCACCAGACAGGACGTCTGCCTTTGGAGGATTGGGTCTTGGTTTTATTTGGGATTGCATGATCCATGCATTCCTGAAATTGTTCATAGAATGCGTTTATAAAGGATTCTGCGGTCTGGGCCGTGTTTTCCACAGGCCCGGGGGCTTTGAAGGATTTCGCCTCGGTTTTGAGGCGTGTGAAATTTGCTTTAGAGAAGTTTTTCACTGTGGTTTTCTGGGCAGGGGGTGGGGTCGGGATGTGAATATCCAGTGAGATTAGTTTATGGTCTGATCTTACCAGTGAGGGATACACTTCTGGGTCCTTGACTCTCATAAATTCCTTTTTAAAAACCCTGCTGCAGACCCAGAAACTATTTCACAGGGTCCCAAAGGAGTTAAGGCTTCCGCTGCAGAAAACCCTACCCCCTCTGACAGAGATTCTAGGGCACTGGATAGATGGGGAAAAAAGGTTTACACATCTGCTACCTTGGCTATAAGGGCCTTAAACTGTCAGTTTCATATGCTTAAAAATCAGCAACATGTCATGGCATTGCTTAAACAGAAAATGTTATTAAATTATGAATGTGCAGAAAACAAGGAAATGCAGGATTTATTGCATGCAGCTGAACAAGTTGGAAAGCATACTTTGCAATGTGGTTTTGATTCTTTGGAGGCCTCCTGTAGGGCCGCGGTTATGGGTTCTGTAATTAGGAGGCATGCTTGGTTAAAGGAACAAAATCTGCCTGATCATGTCAAGGTTAAATTATTGGATGCACCTTTATAGCATGATACTTTGTTTGGTGTTAAGGCAGAGGAGGTGTTAAAGAAAATGGAGGACAAAGCTAAATCTATGCAAACTGTCAAAGATTTTTTACAAGTACAACCACCTAGGTTTAGCATACACTGGCCTACAAAGAATTGGTCCTTTCCGGTATCAGACAGACCTCAAAGGGGCAGATCCAGATGCCCTAGAGGCAGATCCCAGGTGCAAGGTTCCTACAGGTCAAAGCAATGGGGTGCTTCTACCTCCAAAGTTGGAGAAGACAAATCACAACCATACAGGAAACAGTCCCAATGACTTCCCCCTGCCAGCACCAAGCACTTATCTGCTGGCAGCACCCTTAGGGGGAAAATTAGCACTTTTTTTCTCAAAATTGGCACATTATAACCCAGGACAAGTGGGTTCTAAATATCATGTCACAAGGGTACAAGTTCCATTTCCATACCCTGCCAAAGGCAAACGGCTGGCCAGATCTGCCAAAAAATCAGTGGGCAGAGGCACAAAAACAAGTCTCATCCCTCAAGTACCAGAGCAAGAGCAGGGACAAGGATTTTACTCAAGACTGTTCTTGGTACCCAGAAAGGACAAGACCTGGAGACCAATACTGGACCTGTCTATTCTGAACACATTCCTGGATATACCAAAATTCAAGATGATGACTTTGCAGCAGCTTCTGCCCATGCTGGGGAAGAGCGCTTGGCTGGTGACTGTAGACCTAAAAGAGGCATACCTGCATGTCCCAATCAGACAATTGTGCAGAAGATACCTCAGATTCAAGGCTGGCTCAATGCATTACCAATTCTCTGTACTGCCCTTTGGCTTATCTACTGCACCCAGGGTCTTTACAAAGTGCCTGGCACCAGTAATTGCATTCTGCAGACAGAAGAATACAAATATATCCTTACTTGGACGACTGTCTAATTCAAGCAGAGAACAAGGACATTCTTCTACAGCATCTGGCGTTTGTGAAAAGACTTCTAACATGCCTAGGGTACACAGTCAACGAAAAGAAATCAAAACTAGTACTCTCTCAAGAGATAATATTCCTGGGTGCACGCTTAAATACAACTGCCCAGATGGCTTATCTCACGCCAGACTAAGGCAACTGACTACCTATTTCAAAATGTTGGCAACAAAGGCCCAGTTATCTGCAAGAAAAATTCTGCAGGCTTTGAGCCTCATGACATCATGCATCCTACTAATGCCATATGCAAGACTGCATATGAGGAAACTTCAATGGTACCTAACAATTGTTTGGACTCAACATTGCCACAGCCTGGAAACAATGATTACTCTCATTCCCTGCCTACAACAGGAGTTGCGATGGTGGGCAAAGGCTTGTCACCAAAACAAGGAACAGCCATTCACATTACCCCCAGCCGGGCAGACACTAACAACGGACGCATCAGATTATGCCTGGGGGGGCCCATATGTCAGGAAGATGCTTTCAGGGCACATGGTCCTCAACCCAAATGCATCTCCACATCAATCAAAAAGAGATGCTAGCTGTTCAAAATGCCCTGACAGCCTTCAAGGACCTACTTCATCCGGGACAACTGCTGATAAAGACAGACAACACCACGGTCATGTGGTATATAAACAAGCAGGAGGGCACACATTCTTAACCCCCTTTGCAGATAAGCCATGACTTTGTGGGGCACAGCATTAACTTACCAAGTCCATCTGCAGGCGCAATTCCTGCCAGGAAGGAAAAATACTGTGGCAGACGAACTAAGCAGAAACCTAATGGATCCCCACGAGTGGCAGTTGGATCCACAAGTTTTCAGCATGGTAACAAGGAAATGGGGATGCCCAGACTTAGATCTATTTGCCTCCCCTCACAACTACCAACTAAAAAGATTCTGCACAAGGATTTCTCACAGACAAGCTTGGAAAGTGGACGCCCTATCTTTCAGCTGGAAAAACCTATCAGTATATACTTTTCCCCCACTGCCTCTCCTCCCCAAGGTACTCCTAAAGGTCAGACAGGAGAAGCTGAAAATGATACTGATTGCCCCAGACTGGCCCCACCAGTACTGGTTTCCAATCTTAAAGACCTTGTCTCAATGCCCAGCTTGGACCTTACCTCAAATACCTCATCTATTGTCCCAACAAAACAATGAGATCCTGCACAGCCAACTCAGGACTTTAAACTTGGCAGCATGGCGGATAATGTAGTCGTACAAAACAGACATCTCAGTAAAGCTGTGATGGATGTCATTTTGGAGGCCAGAAGGCCTAGTACTAGAAAATCTTATGCTGAAAAATGGAAGAGATTCTGTGCTTGGAACCAGGCACAAGGAACTGATACAGCTGTGCCAAATATTCCTCAGATTTTGAAATACTTAACTGAGATGCTGGACAAAGGCCTGTCTTTTTCATCTATTAAAATTCATGCCTCTGCCATTTCGGCTCATTACAATACAGAGAGCCACCAATCTTTTCTCATCCCTTATTAAAACAGTACCTCAGAGGAGACAAAAATTTAAGGCCTCCAAGGAGATCACCAGTGGCTGCATGGGACCTCAACTATGTCTTGGAAAAACTCACCCTGCCTCCTTTTGAGCCAGCTGCTACTGCTGATATAAAGTTTTTATTTTGGAAAACAGCTCTGCTCCTAGCATTAACTTCTGCAAGACGAGTTTCAGAGCTACAGGCACTCATGGCTGTGGAACCTTTTATCATTTTTTATCCAGGCAGGGTCTCTCTGAGGACAAACCCAACATTTATGCCTAAAGTGGTGTCCATTGTGGCTCTTAACCAAACTATTCACCTGCCAACTTTTTATCCAAATCCACAGAACAAGGGGGAGAGAATTCTGCATTCTTTGGATGTACACAGACAGCTTAGATTCTACTTGGACAGAACCAAAGTTTTCAGAAAGACAGAGCAATTACTAGTGGCATATGCTGCAGGATCACAAGGAAAGGCTATCTCAAAGCAGACTCTTTCAAAGTGGATTGGCCACTGCATTCGTTTCTGCTACTTACACCATGGCAAGCCAGTGCCTAAGGGCATTAGGCCACATTCAACCAGAGCTGCAGCCACTTCAGCAGCCTTTCTCAGGGGAGTACCAACTAAGGACATTTTAGAGGCTGCTACTTGGAGTTCAGTGCACAGCTTTACAAAGCACTATCATCTGCCACTCTACTCTAAATCCAGGGCAGGCTTTGCCACTGCAGTTCTGCAGGGCCTCATAGCCGCTCCTAATGCTGTTTAGCTCCAGTCTCCCATCCATAGCTTTGGGACTCTACCCAAATGTAATGACTGCAACAGTGAAACATGAAGAACATAGTACAGTTGTGTACACTTACCATAAATGTAGATGTTCGAGTGTATTCACTGTTGCAGTCCAGGTTACCCACCCGCCTTCCACCTTTCCTTCTCTGATTTATACACCCTATGTGGTGTATTTGCTTGTAGAGGAAGGTAAAGTTTATATTGGTGCATGTATATATATATATATATATATATATATATATATATATATATCTATAGAAATTTTGGCTACCCTTTTAGGGGGCACCTGACATCTGGGGCAAGAAAAACTAAAGAAAATGGTGTTGGCCGCATCTTTTATACCCCTGATGACCTAACGTCAGGGAAGGGGCGACAGCAGCCGACGCAGGACCCAGGACTTTGGAATTCAGGCCGACTGAGGGCAACCTGTCAGCAGGATTGCCCAAATGTAATGACTGCAACAGTGAATACACTCGAACATCTATGTTTATGGTAAGTGAACACAACTGTACTTTACTACAGTGGGACTAGCAAAAAGGAATCAAAATTGTGGGATAGCAAAAGTGAAAGTTGAAAGGAGTTAGCAGAAGGGCTCTTTAAGGTAAGCAGTGTCTTTTCAGGCAGCTATCAGCCAGAAGAAGCAGAGGGGATTGAAATGGCCAAGTTAAGTCATTCAAGACTAAAACGCCTTTTTTTGTATGCCTCCAGTTCACACCCATACCTCCTTATGGCATCCAGAACTTTTTTGGGTCTGGCTTCTTTAACTAAATAACTTAACAGCTGATAATATGCATGTATCTTTGGGCAAAAGCAAGAAGTAATTAAACAACTGGTAATTTAGGATGTCCTGCAGTAAAGAAATTAATTATTTTTTCAGTTATTCATATTTTCATATTTAATTTCATATTTTCATAACTGAGAGACCCATATGCTGTTGGGAAGTATGGTATGAGAGAGAAAAATTCACTGGCATTGTCCATTTATATTTTACTATACTGGAAATACTGATGCTAGTTTGTTAGTAATTATAAAAATAAGCAATATTTTCATATGTACTGAAAACCCAAGTGACTTGCAATGCATCAGGTGAAGCCTTACATGTTGTTGAAGAAACAGTGCAAATATCAATGACAGTTATGTTGCACATCTCAAAAGGTTTTGTTTGTCTTTTCGGCTTTTCCCAGTTAGGGGTCGCTACAGTGGAACTCCAGTCTGCTAATGATTGGCAGTAGATTTTTATGGTACCGAGTTGCCAGCCAGACGCCCAACCTTCAGCGAAGGCACGCCCATTCATGCATGTCTTTTGGAGGCCACTCGACCACGGGGAGGACATGCAGACTCCACACTGAAGGCATTCCAGCTGAGAATCAAACAGGAGAACCTCTTGATGTGAGGCAACAACGCTACCGCATCTCGAAAGGTATTCAGTGTTATTTATAATGCCGATTATACAACTAAGTGTATGTTTTCATATTTCTGCAAATATCTCAGTCTTGGCAGTTTGGGCAGTTTCCCATCTATTTCATCTTTCTGATTTAAAAGCCTGCGTTTACCATTGTTTCCCACCTTTCCTGTAACTAGTCTAGTCCAGATACAGACTTGCTGTTCCAGGACTGTTTGTAAGCTTCTGAGTAGTACCAAAGTCTGCTCTTCATTTTTTTTCCTTTAGATCTTCTAGTTCTCTCCTCTTCTGCACTTTTACTAGCTTATTAGTCTAGCACTTTACCAGACTTCTTGTAGCAATTATTGTAGCACACAAAAATGCTACCAGCACTAAACGTTCTGCAAGGAGACAGCTCCAGTACTTATTATTAATGCCCACCTCTCCAGGCATATCTAAAGGTCAGTGCCCTGTGCTTTCTCCTATTAACCTGGTGAACTTGGGCATCCTGAGTTAATGCAGCAGCTGCCACATGTACACTGACAACCCTCTCCTCTTACCTCCCAACACTCAGACTTATGAGAGATGCAGTTATATATCTGAATTGGAAGCCACACACTCTCCAGCCAAGACCGAAATAGCTAGTCAAGAGGAGAAGGTCAACACTTGCACTGCACCACATGGAACACATAGCCCTCTAGAACACACACCAGCACTGCCTTCACATAAAAACACAAACCACACACCCACCTTTGCGGAGGCTGTCAATAAAAATATACCCAAACAGCAAAGACCTCCAAGACAGAAACGCACTCAACCACCAGAACGCAACACTAATCATGAGACACATAATTGTCCTAAACATAAGGCAAAACAGCATGCCCAGCACACTAGTCATAGGTGACTCGATAGTGAGGCACACTGATGTCCCACCCCCTAAGCTGAATAAGGAGAAGGTAAAAGTCAGCTGCCTGTCAGGTGCCAGGATCTGCCACATAACACATGCACTCAGTTCCCTCAACAACAGGTACAAATGTGACTCTGTCTTTGTACATGTGGGTGTGAATAACCTGAGATGTACCTCCCTGGACTGCATGAAAAGAGACATGGAGGTGCTCTCGGATTATGTAGCCCAGGCAGGTATGACCCTAGCCCTGAGCAGCAGCCTACCATCACCCAGAATGATACCACAGTACAAGTAGAAAATTATTGATTTCAACAATTGGCTAAGTTTCTGGTGTCATTCAAAGGGGATCTAGTATCTGTCTGCCTGGAATGACATGATTGACAGACCTCGATGCTTTGCCAGAGATGGCCTGCATCTGTCACCCCTGGGCTTCCGGATACTGGTCATGGCTCCTGCCACCCCTGTAGTGCCTTTTTTAGGCGGTGTTCCAAAGACCAACTTACCACTGTAACAGCTACAAACAAATGCAATCTGAGAGTCATGCTTCTCAACACTAGAAGTCTAAATCTCAAAATGCACTTGCTCGTGGCACTCCTTAAAATGGAGAATATCGACTTTTGTGCCGTAACAGAGACCTGGTTAAATGCAGCAGAAAGCCCCTCTGCACTACCAGTCTGTAACTCATTCCAGACCTTTTGGCCGCAGAACTTGGACCGAAGCTCCAAAGCCGGCAGTGTTTCCATATTCATAAAGTCTGCGCACACCTCCAGACTGGTAGCCCAACATAATGCATCTGAGATACTTCAAGTGCAACTAACATTGGGTAAGACAGCGATTCAGGTCGTAGCCTGCTATAGGTCCCCAACCATGTCCCAAGACTCACGCTGCACGTTTTTAAGCACCCTGGAGAATATTAGGGTCCAACCTAGCACTCTCATACTGGGCGACTTCAACTACCCCTCCATTAACTGGGAAAACTACTCATGTACCAATACACTTGCCCAACGTTTCGTGGAATTCATTAATTCCAATGCCCTGGACCAGCTCGTTCTTACCCCCACTAGAGGTAGCAACATCCTTGACCTGGTCGTTACTAACATGGGCGACTGTTGGTCTACACCAATAGTCAACTCCTCCCTGGTTAGATCCGACTACAAACAAATCACCTTGGAAATCCACATCCTTCCCACCTAACCCCCGCAAAGGTAACCACCATGAAAAACTTCTCCAAAGCTAACTTTGGGCTCTTAAAAACAGAGGTGGCTAACTTCATGGCACCCATGCAAATGGCAAATAGTTGCATGACCGCCGAATTGGACTCCAGTGCACTGTACAAACACGTACACAAATGCATAGATCTCACCATACCCAATAGAACCAAGACACTCTCCTCCAAAAAAAGGAAGCCAGTCTGGTTGGCCCCTGCCATAAACAAACTCTACAACAGAAGGAGGAAACTGATGCGGAATAAGGTGAAGTCCCAAGACTGGAAAAACTCCCTTATCAGCCTCAACACAAAGTTGAGATTCCTCATCAAATCCTCTAAAGCTAGCTATTAAAACAGAATTGCAGCAGATAGTAAAGACAACCACAAGGCCTTCTATAGTTATGTAAAGAATCTCCACTGCAATACCCAGATTTGCTCTGAGCTACTGCACAATGGTACTTCCTATATCGAGCCAACAGATATTGCCAATATACTGGCCAACAGATTCAGTGCCAACATTACCCCCCCAAAAGGACTAATCATAATACCAGTAGATTGCCAAGCACCCAGTATTACTACTGCACAGGTTAAAACAGCACTGTCTAAGGCCAAGAATACAGCTTCTATGGGACCTGAAAATATTCCTGGCTGTGTTCTACATGAACTACATAGTGAACTGGCACCTCACCTGTGTGCCCTGTTTAATCACAGCCTCACCTCCGGCTTTGTCCCTACTGAATGGCACACTGCTACATTCATCCCTCTCCACAAAGGAGGAGTGATAACAGACCCTTGGAACTATTGCCGCATTAGCCTGATGAGTCTGATATGCAAAGCTGTGGAATGCATCATCATGGACCTAATAAACAAGGATATAGGGAATCTCCAAACTCTGGTTTCCACACAGTTTGGTTTTGTTAAGGGTAGATCATGCCTGCTCAACTTGGTCAACTTCTTTGAGTCAGTCACCAGAGCTGTGGATGACGGCAAGGTGATTCATACAGACTACCTTGATCTGGCCAAGGCCTTTGATACCATTCCCCACTCATGAATCATAGAAAAACTCACTAAGCTAGGCATCAACCCCTATATCACTAGGTGGGTTGCAAACTGGCTCACAGATAGAACCCACAGTGTGAAAGTAGCTGACTCCAAGTCAGATTGCCGACTAGTCACGAGTGGAGTCCCACAGGGTTCGATCTTGGGTCTCCTGTTTGGTATCTACTTCTCTGAAGTCCAGGCCAACACGAAGGGACCCTGGCTGACAATGTTCCCAGACGATTGCAAGTTGGGAACTATTATTAACTCGCCAAGTGATGTTGACATCCTACAGAATGGCCTTACTGAGACCAACGACTGGTGTCAGAACCATGGCCTTAAGCTCAGTGCCAAAAAATGTGTCGTCATCCCCTTTGGGAAAACCCCGGTTTCCATGAATAACCACAGCGATGGTAGTCCACTGAACACAGAAGGCATTATAAGAGATCTGGGAAAAGAGGTTGACAGCAACCTCTCTTTTGATCACCACATTGTCACTGTGGTCAGAAAGTCCTTCTATGTGGCATATCTCATTACTAAGGGTTTTGCATACAGGAAGAAAGAGGTCAGTGTCTCCCTCTACTCTTCCCTCATTAGGGCGATCATTAAGTACACTGCCCCATTTGGCATGTACCTCACTAGACACCTGCAACAACTGGAGAGGCCGCAAAAGTACCTCACAAAGAGGATCCAAGGCCTTAAACACTTGTCCTATATGGGCAGACTGAAAAAAAAACTCCAACTATTCTCTCTCTCTCATATCGCCTTAGAGGCGATCTCTGCTTGACTTACAAAGCCATGTCTGACCCAGCTCTGTTAGAAATGTTACATCTAAAGAAGTTCGACTGCCACGAAGATGAAACCACAAGATTCAAGTAAATCCAAAAAACTGGTCTTTATTGTAGAAAACCACACCAAGTCATCACAAGCGCTTTCGCTAGGATGTTCCTAGCTTTGTCAAGTTGTTAAGACATTCTGAAACATCAGCTTAAATAGCTGCTTGTGCTAATTAGACAATCATAATGCAATTAAAAGCTAAACAATTGCCATTCATTTAATTAAATAACCTACCTATAAAATGCATACAAATAGTATATAGGTAGGTTATTTAATTAAATGAATGGCAATTGTTTAGCTTTTAATTGCATTATGATTGTCTAATTAGCACAAGCAGCTATTTAAGCTGATGTTTCAGAATGTCTTAACAACTTGACAAAGCTAGGAACATCCTAGCGAAAGCTTTGTGACTTTGGTGTGGTTTTCTACAATAAAGACCAGTTTTTTTGGATTTACTTGAATCTTGTGGTGTCATCTTCGTGGCAGTCGAATTTGTTCTTGGTCCTGTTTTTTTTGGTTCTGCTTTACATCTAAAGAAATCCCAATCCCTCTGCTCCCCATGCTCCAGGGACCTCAACCTCATTACCACAGTCAACAGAACATACTGGAGGGACAGGTTCATAACCCAGAGACTACCCATGCCATGGAATAGACGTCTCATACATGTCAAGCAGAGCACCTCGCTGACCCTCTTCAAGAGAAATTTTGATGAGTGGATGGGAAATAGAGAATTCACCCTAGAGATAACTCCAGTGGCTCTACTCGACAGAGGCACTGGGAACTAAGGTTGGGTGGCACGATGCCAGGGTAATCATATAGCTAGGCTTGTAAAGGCCCTAGGCCTATTAACCTAGTACACACCTATGAACCTATGTACTCGGAGAGGAATTTGTTGTTACCATATGAAAGCTTACGTCTGGTTAACTAAAGTGTTTTAACAATGTATGCCTAGGTTGTACAGTTTCCAAGATATGACAGTTTGCTCGTGAAAGTTTAGTAAAAATACAGTTCTGGGTTTGAGTGCATTGTAATATATTACAATATTTATGGAAAGACTATGAATAAACTGTTATCACTATAAAGAATATGTATTACTGATAACACTATTATTTGTACTGTTTTAATAGCTTTTATTTTTCACAGAATATTTACATTTCTTTATCTTAAGTGTATTTTTCAGAAAATGCTCTAGAAAGCAAGATGCGTATAGGCTGCTACAGGTGTGACATTCTACACTATATAGGTGTTAAAGAAGTGAGGTCTCACAAGACTGGGAAAAAACAAAGGTACTAAATGAATAGTTTTCTCCAGTCTTCTAAGGAAGGGAGAGTGCCATGCTGGGAGGTAGGCAAAGCAGAATGGGGCAGTGAAAGTGGAAGTGGAGAGGAAAATAACTGTTCTTAGGGAGGCTTGAAGCACAAAGGCCAGATGGGCTGCCTTAAGAGTCCTCAGAAAGTTTCAGGTATTTTTAGGATATAGTTAATGAAGATGAAATAAAGGCAGTAGTGGTACACTGTGTACCCAGTACACATGAATTGGTTCAGCAATACCCACATCTTTGGGGACATAACATGAAGTATTTAGAACTATGGATTAAAGGGTATTCTCGTATGGCAGCTAAGGATATGTGGGAAGAGACTAAACAAAGGGTTATACATAAAGTGAGAAACGGGAAGCTCTTAATTTTGAATATGGATAGTAAGATACAAGCAGAGAAAATGGATTTAGTCCCTTTATTTTTATATACAAGTTGAGCGTATTGTTATCAACTGGAGAAGTTGTGGATGATAATTAGTAACGAGCTGAAAGACTGAGAGGTAAAGACCAAGAGTTAAGTGTAATAAGTGGATCCTCCCAATCAAACAAGGTGGTTTAGGATTATCTGATTTGAATGGATGGTTTAAAGCTACACAGTCAAGGCTCTTATACATAATGCAAGCAGTAGGTTTTAAATCAAAATGGAAATGTGGGGTAAGAAATAAGGAAACAACAGGATTTTGTATGCAGATCGTCAGGAGAGTAACAGGTTTGCATAATATTATATTCATAAAGTTGCAGAAAAGTATTTTAAGAACAAAGCCATCATGGGAATTAAAGAAAGGAGATGTTGCCAATATGGATGACTATAAGTAGGGGTATAGAAAATATGCAAGCAAGGACTGGAATTTATTGGGGAAATTGACAGAGGAATCATGGTATTGGGAGCAAATAACTAGAGGGGGAAAGATCATAGAGTGGGATGAGTGCAAACAGAAGTTTGAGGCTACAGGTTAGAGTCTGATTTCACAATGTAGGCAAATAGACAGGAGAGTGGTACGTGAAAGACCAGTTCTGGTAGAGCTTTCAGTCAAGTCTAGAAAAAATATATATAATTACTAGTCCATATAAAATAATTCATAACTGTAACAGTCAATCAAAGATAATTGGAAAAGATTGGTAAGAGAGATTGGGAGAACACTTTACAAAGGAACAATTTGGAGGACCTCTGTGTGGCTTCCATTTATTGAACAAAGTCCGGAAGGTTTAGGATTTGTGCTTGATAGTGTTTACTTTGGTATTGTTATACTTCAAGAAGATTTCAAAATAATTTTTCCTAGGTTGTATTTCAAATGCTGGAGTTGTGATGGAAAAGAAAGGGATAACTAGGAATGTATTTTTTGGGAGTGTAACAAGTTGACAGATCTTTAAAATTCCCTAGTCTAAAATGTTGTCAGAGCAAATGGTTGTAACTAAGGAAATGATTCTTTTGAGCTAGGACAAAGGATCTGAATTGCCTGTACATAGTCAGGCCTTAATGGGTTTAATGTCATTTGCTGACAAAAAGCAATTACTAGAAAATGGAAATCAAAATCTAAACCAACTGTAATCAAAGTACTGAATACTGTAAAAAAGATAAAAGAACTAGAAGTGGGAAATTTGGAAAAGAGAAGGGGCAAACTATGTAGAAATAAATGAAATTTGTGTGAATAATATATGCAGGATAATGTTTAGGAGGAAGAGTGAGGTTTAAGGGAACGCATGTTTCATTCAGTTATGTAAATGCCAAGCACAGATGACTTCAGCGTAGACTGCCTGGTTCAACAAACTCCAGAACAGCACACGTCATGGGTTCATGTCCAGAAGGAGCATCAGGTGTAACAAATTTCGTTGTCTTACTGTATGACAGGTGAGCTTAACAGAAGAATATATTTTACATGCACTTCTTCAAGGGCATTGACTTAGTCCCACTCAGGAGGCTGACAAGAAAACTGGAGGGCTTGATGTATGGTCAGGAAAGATGAAATGGATATCTGCATGGCAGGACAGGAAAACTGGGGCTTGGTGTATGATCAGGTATGATGAAACAGATAGCCGCATGGCAGGACATGAAAACTGGGGCTTGGTGTATGATCAGGTATGATGAAACGGATAGCCGCATGGCAGGACATGAAAACTGGGGCTTGGTGTATGATCAGGTATGATGAAATGGATAGCCGCAAGACAGGACAGGACAGGAAAACTGGGGCTTGGTGTATGATCAGGTATGGTGAAATGGATAGCTGCATGACAGGACAGGAAAACTGGTGCTTGGTGTATGATCAGGTATGATGAAATGGAAAGCTGCATGGCAGAATTGTAATACCTGGAGTTAATGTGATGAGGAGCAATGTCAGAACATGAGGAGGTGACAAATGGTGTACCGCATGGGTCTGTACTGGGTCCAGCACCCTTCAGCGTGTTTGTCTCAGACATATCTGAGGGAGTAGAGAACAGGATCATTCTCTTTACTGCTGACACTAAAATAGGTGCAGCAAAGAAGGACTGGGAAGAGCATTCAGGAAAAGACTTGTAAGGGCTGAACAAGTGGGAAGAAAGATGTCAGTTTATATTCAGTACAAACAAATTTAAAGGAGTGTAATCAGGCCACAGTAACCATGATGTAAAGTATCAGCCGAGGGAGCAAAGGATCCAGGTGTTGATCGTGTGTGGATTGAAAGAGAATGACAGGGCAATGGCAGCAGTAAATCAAATGCTGGGGTGTATCCTCAGTGGGATATATTTCACATGCTAAGGATTAATGCTTCCACTCTTCAAGGCCCTGGTCAGACCACTCATTGAGTACTCTGTGCAATTCTGAGCCTTGAAAGAAAATGGATATCAGGCTGCTGAAAAGAATTGAAAGGAAAGCTCTCAGAAAGACCTGTGAGATGAAGGGGTAGGAATATGACAAGTCTATCTAAGTTAATGCTGTTGTCCCTTGAGACCAGGAGTGGTAGACGATACATGTTATTGGTGCACAAGTTTGTCAGGAAGATGTATAGAGGTCATTCTGAGCAGTAAGGACAGAGGATTAAAGTGGAGCACAGGGAACAGGTTGCAAGAGCTGAGGTGCCAGAGAGTGTTATTTCAATAAATCTTTTTCAGTAGCCAGTTGTTTTATTATATTTTTTATTTTTCATTTTGTGGATTGTTTATGCAAGAGTAACTACTCCCTAGATCTCTGAAAGAACTTTTTTCTTATTGAGGGGTGTAGACAATGGCTGCACATCTTGGGTCTTTTTATTCAGGTCTCTGTATGATGCCTGACATTGTTGGTAAATCACAGCACTGTTACTGGAGTACTCCATCAGATCTCTACAACATTGTTAGCTGGACTTAGAGCTGATGACATATGGAATACAGAAAGCAAGCCAACAGACATAAGTTCCATAAGTTTCCAGTTATGCTGCAGTTAGGTCAGGAGACCCTCTAGAAATGGATCTTCATTTAATTCATATATGTGTGTTCTGTCTGATTTATATTTATCAATATGTACTTTGAAGGTTATTAATGTATCCGTATTCCTAATTTCACTGAACAATGTATTCCTAATTTATGTATTCTTTGTTATAAAAAGTCTTTTCTTTTTGTTTTATGCAATGCTACTTTAAATAGTCAATTGCAAATTTGATTTGTATGACCTTGTGTACCTAAAGTTAAGCCAAGCTAATTTCTTTAATGCTGCATTAGCCATAGCCCTGAAGGCTACTTGCAGCTTACCTCCCAAACGACTATAGGCTATGTTATACGAGTTCAATTTCTTCAACCTCTGGTAGTAATTCACATTTTTACAGCAATTTATCTTTTTTTTTTTTTTTTGTAAACCACCTCGGTACACTTTCTAGGAGATCCAATTCTATCATGGACAGATCACAGAAGACCAGGTTGTTCTCAGTTACAGGTCTAACAGTTGACTTAAAAATGACAGCTGTGCCTTTATCTCTTGTTGTTGTTGTGTTTAAAAGCTAGTAAATTTCCCCCAAGATGAGATAACACTTTTTATTGTCACTAATTGTACCCTAACAGTTAACCTGCTCTCAATTCATCTAATGATGTAATGACTTACCTTGAGATTGTATTGCTTGTCAAATGCTTGCCAATAGGACAATTGTGTCGAAAGGTTTTGACACATCTAAATATACAGTGGCACAGCTTGTACCGTAATCCATTAAACATTTACTCAACATTAATTAAAGTGGAGCACCCTCTTGTAAAACCATGTCGAATTTCATCAATATGAGACCCACATTTGTTACGTCTAATTAACTAGAACAATAAGCAACATTCTAAACACTTGCCTGTTATTGAAATTAGACAAATAGAATGGTAACTAATAATACTGTGTTTGACACCACACTTATATAAATAAGTACCACATATGACTTGGTCCATTCTTCAGGTACAAATCCTCTGAGTTGTAACTGATTAAACATTATTGTTTAGGGGAACTGAGAAGTTCACAGTTTTACTAATTAATAGTCCAGATGTGCTGTCAGGGGCCATAGTGCAGGCCTTTTACATTTTTTTAAGGATTCCCAACATCTTCCAGGATATGAGGACAGCAGTCTCCTAACTTACACTGAAAGTCATGTTTGCTCAGTGTCTTGGGAGACTTTTCTAGTATTTGACAAGTGGCAGTTAAACATATTGGCAATCCCAGAATGGTTCTCAAGTAAAATATAATTCATGATAATAGGTCCCAAGTTATCTACAACTTTTGTCTGATAATTGACATACTTGAAGGAACCCTTGTTATTATCTTGGCAGGGGCCAGTTTACTTTCTAAATTCCTCTCTTTTCTTAAACAGTGCTTTCATGAATTCTCTTGTAATACATTTTAATTTGTTATGCATTTACTGTTTAATTTGGTAAAGTTTTGCTTTTACTTTCATTATAGTTTCTATACTAATCACAACTCTGTCCATAACTGCCAAACAACCCTGTGTGCTTGCGGTGATAATTATTTAAAGTATTCCACAGCTACTCAGATCAGTCTTTTGTTAGATACTAATATTTTTAATCTTATTCCTCTCCTTACACTGATAGTTTTTCAGCCCTTCTCCCTGTGGGGGCTGGATCTGCTCTGTTCGCTACGGTCACTCTGCTCCCCTCCCTGCCCCCATCCCCGCCCTCCCCCCACAACATCATCCTTGTATGTTATTTACATCCCTACATCACCCAATGGGTTGCTAACTGGCTTACTGATAGAACCCAGACTGTAAAAGTAGCTGACTCCAAATCCAGCTCCAGACAAGTGACAAGTGGAGTACCTCAGGGTTCAGTCCTGGGGCCGCTCTTGTTTGGCATCTACTTCTCTGAAGTACAGACCAACACTAAGGGACTCTGGCTAACAAAGATTGCAGATGACTGCAAACTGGGAGCCATTATTGAATCCCCAAATGATGTGGATACTCTACAAAAGGGCCTTACAGAAACAGATGCTTGGTGCCAGAGCCATGGGCTCAAGCTCAATGCCAAGAAATGTATAGTTATCCCCTTTGGGAAAAAACATGTATCCATGAATTGCCATATAGGTGGCAGTACACTAAACACCGAAAGTGTGATAAGAGACTTAGGGACACAGCTGGACAGTGGTCTCACCTTCGATAACCACATTGCCACAACAGTCAGGAAATCCTTCTATGTGGCACACACCATCACTAAGGGCTTTTCATCCAGAAAAAAGGAGGTCATTGTTCCACTGTACTCATCCCTCATTAGACCCATTGTAGAATACAACTCCCCGTTTGGTATGTACCTCTCAAGACATATGCAACAACTGGAAAGGCCGCAGAAATACCTCACTAAAAGAATCACAGGCCTAAAGCAGATGCCCTACGTTGACCACCTTAAAAAAACTCCAGCTATACTCTGTCGCATATCGTCTACTCAGAGGCGATCTCTGCTTAACATACAAGGCCATGTCAAATCCAGAGCTGTTGGACATGCTACACTTAAAGAAATCCCAATCCCTCAGAGCCACACGCTCCAGGGATCTAAACCTTGTCATCACAATAAACAAAACATGCTGGAGGGATAGGTTCCTGACCCAGAGACTCCCCAGACTCTGGAATAGATTGCTCATACATGTCAAGCAGAGTGCCTCTTTGGCCCTCTTCAAAAGGAACCTTGACGATTGGATGGGAGAAAGGAAATTCACCCCGGGGATCACGTCAGTTGCCCTGCTAGACAGGGGTCCAGGGAAGTAAATAGTGTGGGAAGAAATAGCCAGGGAATTGTTATGGCTAGGCTTGTATAGGCCTAGAGCTGATAGCCTAGTACCAACCTTTGAACCTATACTTAACCTTACCTCTCCCACACCTCTCTTCCATCTATCCTATAACCTCTTTAATTATTTCCTACAGTCATACCTTACCTCGTAACTAATCTGCCTCCCCACCCATTCTAAATAGGGCCATATAGTGTTATCACACTACATTCAACCACCATTATGTCCCTCACTACTTTTTTTATGCTCTCACTTCTCTCACTTACGCTTTCTGTCCTAATAATAATCACAACATTCCAGATACCCAACTTACCTCCTACATCCACCTGTACAACCACCAGACATAACCCACATTTGCCAAGTTACTCAAACATCCAACCTAGCTTATTCACAGTTAATACCTCTGTACTATCCAAAGTAAAAATTCTACCTCTCCACAGACAACCCCCATTGTCACACCACCAGCAGAAACTATACCATTTTCAAGAAAAAACTAAGTATAGCTCTCATAATTTGTCAAAGCATTGTATCCCAGTGTGGTGATGTACATCCCAACCCAGGTGCAACCCTCCCCAGCCCTAGCAAACTTAGCAAATCTCTCTTGCTGTCAACCATAAATCTCCAAAGCCTTAGAACCAAGATACCTGAACTCCAGGCTTGGATTTCACAAAACAACCCTGATGTTATAGCAGCTACTGAAACCTGGTTGAAATCATATGTAAAAGACACTGAGTTTCTTCCCAGGCTACTCATGCATGAGAGCCGATCGGCCAAACAAGAGAGGAGTAGCAGCAATACCCTTCCCTAGCAAATACACTTCAATTCTCTACTCAAAACCAACACCCAACTTCCCCCCAGCCGAAGTACTAATCTCTATATTAAAACTTAACAACTGTAAAAACATTTGCATAATTGCTCTGTATATTCCTCCAGGAAACAACATACAGATATTAGAAAACATATTTGCCTGGACTTCACAAAACATAGATAATGAAACCATCATCCTAGGTGATGTAAACATTGATTGACTAGACATTGCCCACAACAATCCCTCAAAAAACATAAACCTTTACAACTTCTCCCAACTAATTAAAGACATCACCAGACCCTACAAAAATAACATTTGGGGCTCTGCAATAGACTGGATATTAGTGTCCCACCCTAACAATATCACCATCACTGCAGGCATACCACCTAATACCATTAGCGACCACCACCCAGCATATATCCTACGCAAAACCAGCCCAACCCCAGGGCAACACCAATACAAGTCAACCAGAAATTTGACTAAGTTCCAACCATCCATATTTAATGAAACCTTAGCTAAAGTAAATTGGGAACCCTTCAAATCCCTGCCACTTAACGAGGCTGTTGAGTTCTTTAACTCAACATTCCTAGATATCCTAAATAGGCAGGCATCCACCCACCAAAAACAAATAAAACATAACCATTCAAGCTGGCTCTCAAAATCCACCAAAGAAGTCATGTCCACAAGGGATAAAATCTGGAAATCGTGGCAGAAAAACAAAGACCCTACAACTTTAATACAATACAGACAACTCCGTAACCAGGCAAAACGTCTAATAACCAATGATAAAAAAGCCCACTGCCTCCACCTACAAAGCAAACATAAAAATAATCCCAAAAAATTCTGGTCCTCTATCAACCATTACACCCAGGCTCTCAAAGCAACCCAACCCTTGACCCTCACAAAACCTCCACCAAACTTGCCACCCTCCTCAATTCCTACTTCATTGACACCATAGCTAACCTAACCGCCACCTTTCTTACAGTTAACACCACCACCAAGACAGCTGATGACCAAATCATCTCAGAAAACAATCCTGCACACAGCTGTAGCCTAAAATTCTCCCCCATACCCATTGCCACAACAAAAAAACTTTTACTTAAGCTTAAACCCTGTACTCTAGCCCCTGACTATCTACCCCCACACTTCTTGGCAGCTAGCTGCAAACTCTATAGCTTATCCCATCAGCATATGAATTAATAGATCAATTAAAGAAGCCCTTGTCCCAGACAGCTGGAAAAAAGCATTCATTCTCCCCTTACACAAAGGCAGTACCAACATAGACACCACAAACTTTCGACCCATGGCTATTCTCTCACCCCTCTCTAAAATACTGGAAAAATCCATCCATGCCCAACTCCTCAACCACCTGCTTGAAAATCAAATTTATCCCACTCAACATGGTTTCAGACCACTACAGCCCTCCTCTCCTTCCTTGATACAGTTATCCGGGCACAGGATTCTGGTAAAATAATCGCTTCTCTTTTCCTTGACCTCTCCAAAGCTTTCGATACCATTTCCCACACTATCCTCCTCTCTATACTGTCTACCCTCCACATTTCCCCACCTACCCTACAATGGTTCAATAGCTATCTCTCCAATAGGTAGCAATCCACCAAATGGCAACAGTTTTACTCTCCCTTCCTCAATGCTTCCACAAGGGTACCCCAAGGCTCCATACTTGGTCCTGTCTTATTTAGCATCTTGGACAGGTGATCCGCTGTGGGTTCTGTCTTATTTAGCATCTTGGACAGGTGATCCGCTATGGCGACCCCTAACTGGGAAAAGCCGAAAGAAGTAGAAGAAGATTAACAACTTTCACACTACTCTCCCACAGTGCTCAGTAGTCCAGTATGCTGATGACTCTACAATAATATGAACTGCAAATTCCAGCTCTGAACTCCAGAAGATCACCCAGAATGCCCTCACCTCTACTGAATCTTGCATGATTAACTATCATCTTGCCCTAAATCCAAAAAAAACTAAACTAGTAATTTTTACCCCTAAGAAAACTGGTTTATATTACGTTGTCGAAAGCACATGTGTTCAAACGACGTGATATCGAATTGGGAAGTTCGAAATGCAATAATTTCGAACACACAGAAGAGTGATTTTTTTCCCAGGGAAAAAAATCGCTGTTCCGATACAAAAATAAAAAAACATGTACACTTCAAACTTTTACTAATGTGGGGGGGGCTTCACCCCCCCCCCCACTTAAATATACCAACTCCGAGATCGCACCACAGTGGAGAAAATAGCAAAGCCGTGGAAACGGCCCACCAATTTTTTTTCCCTGGGAAAAAAATAGGTGTTCTGTGGCTTCGCTATTTTCACATTTCAAACTTCCCAATTCGATGTTACGGTGTTTGGACACGTGCGTTTGAACTCCTGATATAGACCTAAGAAAACCACTCCCCTAGATAAACTCTTAAGTATATAAGCCCCAGACACCACTATAGAAGTTGTCCCACACACTAAATTATTAGGCATTATTGTATATGAAAACCTAAACTTTGACCTACACATAAACATAACCTAAAAAAAAAAACACACACACACCAAAAGCTCGGTATATTGTACAGGCACCAACACTTTCTTAGCTTCTCTACTAGACAAACCCTTGCAGCTACATTTTTATTACCCTCTCTCCTTTATGATGTCCCTCTCCTCATTAATATCCAAAATTCTACAAAATCCAAACTTGATATGTGTTACAACAGAATAGCCAAATTTGCCACCATGGCCAAATTCTCATCTCACTACTGTAACTCACTGAAACAATTAGGCTGGTTGGAACTCCCCCACCATCTCTCATTCACCCAACTAACTACAGCACACAAAATAATCTACCGACCCACAGACTGTCTTGCTCTATCAACTCTTTTTTGCCAAATGTGATCCAGCAGGCAACTAAGATCTGAAAATCATCTACTTCTAAAAGTAGAAAAGCCCACCTTACCGGCTGGTCAACTGCTCTACTCCTTCACTGTCGCCAAACTATGGAACTCGCCTCCTCCTTCTATAAGAAACACGGGCAGCACCACCACCTTCAACAAACACTGAAAAATCATCTCAACTCTTCCTGGCTATGTACCTGCTCTATAACCTAACCTCTTCCTTCTCTTTATATTATAACTGAATTCCTATGCTTTTTTCTGCTAGTGACTGATGATACTTTCTCCATATTTATTATTTTTTGTTGATACTGGCACAATAATGCTGATTAATTTATCTCCATTTTTACCACTCTGAATTAATCTGGCAACCAATTAAGTCCCTGCTTTTATGTATATATTCTGTATATGTTACTCTAATCAAACCAACTAAGTTCCTGACTTATGTATATATTCTGTATATATTACTGTAACCACTGTGTGTAACACTGTTTCTACTTCTGTACCAATTAATGTTTAATTTTTTTTCCTACATCTATGTTCTTGTCGGACCTTTTCTCCCCAGGCTTCCACCGAAAATGGTCTATTTTAGGCCCAGTGGACTTTCCTGGTAAACAAATGCAATAAATAATATAAATTATTCTGGGATTATGTTTTCTGATACTGCTTGTAAAGGTTATTCATTATTTTTCTTTGATAGATAACTTTCTCATTGCATTATCCCATAAAGTTTTTTTTTAGTTGTCTTATACTTGAATTTAACCCTAGTAACTCAGACGAACCCAGGAGATGTGCATTCACTAAGTTATTAATCATTTACACATGGTAGTTTCCTGGACTTAGTACTGGTTAAACAAACTCTTGTAGGATCTTTAACCAGTTGTGTCAGTTAATGTGAGTTAGCAATATCCAAGAATTATAAAGATATTTGTAATTAACCATGTTCCATCTTAGATTAGTGTAGTTAGTCACCCACTAAAATTGTAGGTGTAATGTCCACTGTTCTGTCTAGCTTTTCAAGGAAGTAATAAGGCCTGGACTCCGATATGCCACCACAAGTCTGCACTCTCCCCAAGGGTGAATATTACTTATTTCAGAGTGTTCAAGTTTTTTTCTCCAAGCAGGAACTTAGCAATTCAAGCACTAATAATAGTACAGCTCCATGCCTTTTATATCTGTCATGGATTTTAGTAAGGTTTAAATCCATCAAGAATTAAGTCACCCAAACCCCAAGTTTCAGTGATAGCAGAAGTCTTTTAGTTATTATGTGCAGTTAGAAAAAACTCCTCTTACTACTGTCTGAGACTTTAGGCATTAGTTTAGTAAACTTTACTTCCACTGCATTATTTCATGTATGACATTTTTCCTGAAACACTTTGACCTCAGGGAATGTGATACATGTATGCAAGAGATGCAGAAAAAACAACAACAAAAAGACCTGCATTTTCATTGTGTCTGTATGTCATGATGGAGCATTTTGCCATTTTGTTTACTAATGAATGAAAGTCTATTTAGTTTTTTGCTGCAGTCAGTTTCATTTGTATTAGCTATGCTAAGGATTCATTTAGTTTGTCGGTGTTTATGTCCTAACATTGTATGATGTACAGCGAATCGTAGAAATACTGAATTAGTAGCTCTGATAATGAGTACTAACCCCCAGCCTCCTCTTACCAACAGCCTCACCCCCAGTTATTGTAGATTTTCTTCTGTCATCTTCCTTTTGCCCCTCTTTACAGCTTTTGGATTTTATAATGATCACTTACTGATTTCCAGTTTTTGTGTGTTGTTGCTTTTGCCTCCATCCTCTTCCACTGTAACCCCGACTGGAGGTATTTTGCTCGATTTTTTTTTTTTTTTTGGTTTAGCCTCACCTTTTACATTTTGTCTATATTATAGATTGCTGAAGCTTTCATTAATTACCGTCTTACATTAGCCAGTCACTGTTTGTAGGTAGCTGGCAAAATTTCACACCTACCCATTCCGTATCTGTATTATTTTTTCACTCTTGGGATATGAACTTGTAGTCATGCTGTGACTGCATCTTTCTACTTTTTATCATTAATTTTCCCCTTTAAAGTTTTAATAGTACTTTCTGTTGATTGAAGCAGGACTAACAGAATCACAAGTAAGCAACAACTCTTTGTCTGTTTGGGCTATTTTTATGATAACCTCTGGTCTAACCAAGCTCTCAGTTAGCCATTCTGTTCTCTTTGCAGTGGGTGGCACTATTACATTACACGCCATTGTTAGACAAATCTTCCATTTCCAGGGAAGAAGGGGTTACAGGCATAAACCTTGTGTTGCTGCAACGTGTGTGGCAAGATCCATGGACTGGCAAGCCTACTGCATTGTAACCATGGTAATGTTTTGGGGGATGCTTTTTTGTTTCCTCTGGGGTACACACATGCACTGAGGTTAGAACTGATGCACATGCTGTTTGCATGTCTTTGTTAGTTCTCCATAATTGTGCCTCACATTCACAGAGGGCTTGAACTGAGATTCCCGTGGCCTCCACCAGGACCCCCCCAGCCTAACTGCACAAACCTTCCTCCTAAGAGCAGCACTGTAGCCACCAGTTGCTCATTCTGCCCTACCCATGGGTGTCCCTTCAGCCACGGGGATGGTAGTTGAACCCATGTCATTGGTTAAAGGGATGGACACCTTGCCCATTCACCATCCAGCAACCATTATTTAGTGACTGCAGCTTGTTAAAAAAAGTGCTTTTTTTGTGGGGAAAAAAAAAAAGCTATGTGTACTTCCAAGACTCTTGTTTTTGCACAGTTAATGTGTTGTTCTAGATACATTTGTCTTAGGTTTCATTATAGTAAATTTGGTGACTTGGTAGTGGAGTGGGTAGAGGAAGACCCCTGTGAAGCATCATTTTTTTTTTTTTAATTATTTCCAACGTGAATGCTTAGAGGAATAATTTTGGAAGAAACCTGAAGACTGTGGCTTTGATCAGCAGTACTGAATCCATTTAAGGTGGTACCATCTGTTGGACTCCTTGGCTGTCAGAGCAGGTTGGTAGAGTACATAAGAAATCTGGTGCTATCTTAGTTACAACCAAGTCCTTGCAAAAACTTTAGTCCAATCCCAATATGGAAGGATAGCTGATGGGCTTATATGGTCCTTACATGGTGGACTGCTATAGCCATTCATGCATTTTTCCTTAATTCAGTGATAACTATACATGTTGAGGTAGGTCTTGCTACAGTTTACCCTGATGTATTATCTCCAGAACACACAAAGCCTTTTCAGCATGCATTCTAACATATAAATATAAGTAAAGCAACTGACAGGCTTTTTTTCTTTTCCACTTTTGCTAAAAGCTGTTGGGTTATGTTACTGTAATGTCATGACTCCATCATGTGATGTGACTTTTTCCCTGTATCAGTGGCATTCCTTATCCCCCAGCACAACTTCCATTTTAATATAGTGCCTTCAGAATTAGTATTCAGTTAGCAAGTGAGGACTGACAACCACCAAGCATTGATTAACTCTAGGTAGTGATTACCACCAAGCGCAGATTACCACAGAGCACTGATCACCCCTGGGCACTTGACTACCAGCAAGTGCTGATAACCTCTGGGCATTGACTACCCCCAAGCACTGACTGCCATATCGAAGATCACAGGTGACCATTGAGCACCAGTTACCACCCAATAAGATTATCACTGAACACTGACTACTGCTATGGAGGAGGCCTTCCATGGGTCAGGATCGCTTGAGGCCATCAGTCTTGTGTTGAAGTCCTAATTCCAAACCACAGAGTTCAAAGACAGTGTGGCTGTCAGCTTCTGACTATATTTACTGCATTTATCTAGCTAGCATTTCTGGGTCTTTGTCATTTCTGATAAGACTCAAGATCTGTAAAAACTGCAAGCACTGTAGGCAAGGAAAGTAAATATATATTTTTTGTCTGTGAGTTGCTTAAACTGATAGAACTGCTTTCTGTTTTATCTGCTCCATTTTTTTTTCTGTTTGAAGTCTGCTTGGCCTTGTGCTATTTGTTCTATGTGGCAGATAGACACTTAAGTTATCTAGGCTGCACATTTCACATGTTTTTTTTTTTTTGTTTGTTTTTTTTATTGGTTAATTTGTTTCTTGAGATACTTAAATACACAGAGAATTTCTGGGTCTTTGTCTTTTCTGGCAAGCGGTGATAGTCTGGTCTGTGTAGGCTGAGATTCCTGAATGATGACATTTTATTGACTGGAGGACTTATTAATCAGTTTACCATGTTTTTAATGCCTTTATAAATTCTTTGCATTTGAGTGGCTCTTGGTTCATGTCTACAAAGCAAAGTACTTTTATTGAATAATCACACTTTTTTAAGCTCATTAAAATACACTGCTGTATCTTCAAGATTGTTTGTGGTAGCATTTTACTGTGGACACTTTCACTGTGCTTTTACATCAGGAAGACTGTGATTATCATCTAGTAGCAGTAGGTGTTTACCTGGTCTGCTTGAGTTGGGAACCACACAAAAGGGCTCTAAGTGGTGTTATTTTATTGGCCAGAGGGCTCAGCAGTCAGTTTTCTGTAGCCCAATCCTGGTATAAACTCTGCACATTTGCATGGAGCTGTGCCAGTGCCCTGTACAGACACAAACATCTGGAAACATTGCTTATTTTCAGTATGCTGTGAAAAGTTACTGTGCTAGTTACCTTATTGTAGCACACAAGATTGTTGCTGCTGAGAGTGCATCTGGTTTGGTTCTGGGCAGCATTGCTGGTTAGGTTAGCTGCAGATTACACCATGTAAGCACCCTTCCCTCATCTGGTTACAAACACTCTCCATTTCTGTCCTTTCAAGTACACATTAGGGCCTGCAACTATGGGTGGGCACTTTCCTGCTGTCTCTGCATCCAGCTTGGTGGTCATGGGTATCCTGTGGCAATGTAACAGTTGCCTTATGTACACACACACTTAAATTCTCAAACAGACAAATACAGTATGTGAGAGACATAGTTACACATTGACACTGGAAGCTAGACTCTCACATATACACGCGAAAAACAACAAACAGGTTGTCAGTGACTCACACACTTATCACTCACTGCACCCACAGAGGACCACACACACAGACCAACGTATGCAGAGGTGCTCACATGTAACTTATCCAAACATCAAAGGCTTCTCGGGCGTAGTCCTTAGAAACTCTGCATATACACAAAGAAGACAATTCCCATCACAGTACATGAAGCCACATATTGTGTCTCAACTACCAAGCCCATAAGGAAAAACACTCCACAACCCAATATTTTGATCAAAGGAGACTCCATTATGAGACACACTGATGTCCCGCTTATCAGGCGGAATAAGGGGAGGTTACAGTTAGTTGCCTGTCAGGGCCAGGATTCGGCAGATCACACAAGCACTCGGGTCACTTTCAAAGAACTTTTATGACTCATAGTTCATGTTGTGTGAATGACTTAAGGCATATCTCCTTGGACTATATTAAGAGAGATATGATTGAGCTCTCTGAATGTGTGTCACAGGCAGGTATGAGCCTAGCATTGAACAGTATTCTGCCATCTCTAAGGATGATGCCACAATATCGGCAGAAAATGACTGTCTTAAACAATGGGCTTAGCTACTGGTGTCATTCCAAAGGGGTCCAATACTTAGCAGCTTGGGAGGACATGGTTGACAGGCCACACTGCTTTGCCAGGGATGGTCTTCACCTGTCACCTCTAGGCTTTCTTATATTAGTCAAAACATTATCCACCCCATAGTGCATTTTTTAGGCATTGCCAGACAGACAAAGCTTCCAACATAACAAAAGCTACTCAAGACAAGCTAAATGTTGTACTGCTCAGTGCTAGGAGCCTCAGCTAGAAACTGCAGTCCTTGAAAGATCTCCTCACCCTGGAGAATTATGACGTCTCTGCAGTTACTGAAACATGGTTCAGATCCATGGAAAGCATTCTGGCAGTGCATGGCTATAATGCCTTTCGTGGAGTTCGAGCACCCATTGAAAATGAAAGCACAAAAAGGGGGAGGTGCATCTATCTACATAAAGGATAAGAAAACCTAAAGGCTGGTCAAACAATATGACATGCTTGAGCTACTCCATGTCCAACTAATGATGGGAAAAATCCATTGCCATATTTTTGCTAGCTACAGGTCCCACACCATGAATCAGGAAACCCATACATCATACCTAAATTTACTAGAATCACTTACTGTCCAGCCCAATACCATACTCATATGCGATTTTAACTACCCCTCCATTAATTGGGAGGTATACACAGCCACTAACATGCAGGCCCAAAGATTTCCTTAGTTTGTAAATTCAAATGCCCTGGCACAGCTAGTCTGCAGTCCCACTATGTTTACAAATATCCTAGGTCTAGCACTCACAAATATGGGAATAGTGCTGTACCCCCCCCCCCCAGTGTGGTGTCCTTGCTGCTAAGATCACAAAGCAATCTCCCTTGAAGTAAAGGTAAAACTAGCTCCGTCTTAACCCCAAAAAACTTTAAGAACTTTTCTAAGGTAAGTTACCCCTATTAAGGGATGGCATAGCTAGTTTTGAAGCTCCCCCAAATACAGAAAACACAGAAACCTATGCAGAGGCTTACACAGAGGCCCTGTATGACCATATAAACAACTGCATAGAAGTGACAGCACCAGACTGAAATTAACCCAGGTCAAGCCGCAAAAATAATCCTCCCTGTGGACCCCTGTATTAGTAGGTTGTACAACAAAAGAAAGAAAATCCTGTTGAGAAGTAAGTGAGAATGTGCACATCGTAGCAGAAAGTCCCTCATTAGTCTAAACAAGTGAATCAGGGAACCAGTCAAGTTTCTGAGGTAAAAATATCCTCCAAAGCTAAGGATTACCATAAGGCAGTTTTCAATTATGTCCGCAATCTTAAGGGCAACACCCAACAATGTGCAGAATTAGTTGTAGCTGGCATCGCCTGTACTCAGCTGGAAGATGTAGCAAATCTGCTGGCCAACAAATTCATCTTAAATTTCACTTCTCCATCACCCGCAGTTCTCCTTCAAGAAATACCATCCATCAGTCCACTGCCAGTTATCACCAAAGATCCGGTTGCCACTGTACTCTCTAAAGCAAAAAACACAGCTTCAGTGGGGCCTGACGATAAACGTAGACTTCATCAAAACTAGCAAAAAACGAATTAAAAAATACCCTTTATATAATATTTTGACTCAGTTAATCCAATTATACAGTCAGTTTAATTTAACAGTTAATTACTATAAATTTAAAGAAGAAGCACACTCCAAAACTCTAACCTTGCTGATATAATAATTACAAATTTTCTTATTAAAATTATATATTAAAAAATGCATACTCCGTATTTCATTTCATCATCCCTTTCAATGAACAGGGATGGGGTATCTGCTGTTTTTCATAAATATTTTTTAAACTCGTATGTTTTTTATAAATTATTTTTGGATCTTCACCCAAAAGTTGTTATAGGGCCTCATCAGACTTAAAGATTGACCAATATTTCAAAATAAGATTCTTAATTTCATTACTCAGTGAATGGTAGCAGACAACAAAATATTTTCTGAAATCAGAACTATCAGATGAATCCCTCTATGATTTTGGTTGTTCTAAAATAGATCCAAATCTTGAGGCTGTCTGGGATAAAACTTTGTCCTTGATTTTTTTCAATGAAGCTCTTGGGTTACCCTCTGTCTATAAACATGTTAAGTAGTTGCCCGCATTCCATATTTAATACCAGATCATCAGTAATCATCCTACTGATTCCAACAAATTGCCCTTTAACTAAGGACTTCTTGTAGAACATCAGAAGTGAACTGGAAAAACGCAACTATGAATTTGAGAATGTGGGCTTCCAATACATGTTTGACTTGAATTTGCCTTCATCTTTATATACATTTAAGTAACTGGCAGAGGTTTTGGAAATAGTGTGAGTAAACCTTGAGTAAGGAGTAGTTGAAGTAATGAAAGTTATAAATTCATCTGATCTACTCCTTGTATCTGTCCATATTATAGAAATGTCATCCATATCAGGGACCAGTATTCCTTGTATGGGGAATTGAAGGGTATATTTTGCTCACATGCCCACATAACAATATTGGCATAAATGGGTGCACATACTGCACCCATTGCCACACCTTGAATTTGCTTGTAATGCATTATTCACCTTCGAATTAAAAAATGGTGTAAGCCTAATTCCATAAAATTCATCAATATTGTATAATATTCTGCTAATACCGTCGGACAACATGGCAATGCTTCAGAAAAGCTTTCCAAACCACTTGATAATGGAATCTGTCCAAATAGACTCACCACATGTATACTAACTAATAAGGTGTCATTAGCACTTAAATCTGCAGATACCTGTTTCAAAAAGTCCCTTGAGTCTCTTAAAATGTATTTATAGTCACTCATGAATACATTTAACGTTCTATCAATGTAGGCAGCTAAAGGATAAGTCTTGGAATTTTTAGCAGTGACTGTGGGTCTCATGAGAGGATTAGAAGTATCCTTGTGTACCTTTGGAATGCCAAAGATCGTTTGTATCCTAGGCTTCTCGATATATAAAAATTCATATGTAGTGCATAAAATAAGACCATCAAGCAATAACTCATCTAAATACAGATCAGCATTGTGATACACCAAATTAATCTCATTCAGTAACCCTGTGACATATTTATTTGCATTTAACAATAAATGTAGCATTTTGCCAGAGTAGTCAGCTGAATCCATCAAATGAGTACAACAGCAGTTAATACCTCTTGGTCTTTCCCTGGCCCCGACCTCTCAAGACATTATATCTTTCTCTTTTCATTGACTGATATTTTTTTCTTTTCATTGACTGAGGTCTCGAGTTGGTCATTAACTGCTCCTTCATATCGATGCTTTGTCCAAAATGGAGCAGATGAAGGGTCTAATGGATAGCGTGGTCAGAAGGACATCACCCAGTATTGGTTGCTAAACTTGATCCATTTATGGTGTTTGTATCAGTCCTCATAATGGGAACAGAAGCATTTAGTGGAGAACTGGACATTTGCCTAGATTTAGGAGCCTAGGTAAATGGCTTTTTTTAATTTGTTGGTGGTTCTGATGAAGTTTATGTTTTGATAGGAGATAGACGAAAGTGCTTAACCTATTTTGTACAAGTTTTTGTTTACTTTGGACTGTGATTAAAATTAACAGTCGGTTACTGTTATTCAGCGTCCTTGACATCCTTGAGCTGCCTTTGCTTTTTTTTAGTGTGGTTACGCTGCTTTAGCCTTTTGGTTTTGGTCTTGGTCTGTATAAATCCCTACATCATCAGATGGATATCCAGTTGGCTCACGGACAGGACACATTGCTAAAGTGGGTGAATCCAGATCCAGCAAGAGGCCAGTGCTTGGGACCACTTCTGTTTGGAGTATAATTTTCTAATACATGGTCTAACAGCTTTCTTCTACAGAAAGATAATGAATCCTGAATCAAATTTAATAAATTAAGATGTATCTTGCCCATTTCCAGTGCCTGTGCATTTAATAGTGTTGTGAGCCTAACAGTTCTCACTCTGCTACAGTTATAGCTACCCTAACTTTAGATACCATTTCAGAGCATATCTTCACAAGCAAGCCTGTTGTATGAGCTGCCAGATGGGTCACATTTCCTAATCACTCATACCTCATCTTTTCTATTGCTCAGTCACTTCTTCCTTCACATCCTCTGTTCAAAACCTGTAAGCCAACTAACATCACCCTGTGTTTGTAAATAAAGTAAATAACCTTAGTTTGCACTGTTCTATACAGTTAGTGTTGCTTTGTTTTGTTGTATTCTATTTTTTTCATACCTTATCACTCAGTCAGTCAGTAAAAAGCAACTGTGCTTGTATTCCACTTATTTTACATATAGCACGTGTATGCTTTTATGTTACAACTGTGTGTGTATGCCACTCATTTACATATAGCACATCTATGTTTTTGTGTTACACTACACGTAGCATATGTATGTTTTTGTGTTAATTTTGCAGCATCTTGGCCCAGGTTGCAGTTGAAAAGAGACCTTTGGTCAAGCTTACTTATCAGGTTATCAAATTAATAAATAAAAGAATCTAAGTCACTGTGCTGTTATTACAGCAAATAATAATTGGTTTCATTTTTTGTGTGTCAGTCACTCAACAGACCTTAGGCTATAGACTTTCCATTTCTCCAACACA
This sequence comes from Protopterus annectens, assembly GCF_019279795.1. Classification (NCBI taxonomy): domain Eukaryota; kingdom Metazoa; phylum Chordata; order Ceratodontiformes; family Protopteridae; genus Protopterus; species Protopterus annectens. Next base: position 1,775,205,571 of record NC_056743.1, read on the forward strand.
GACCCCTCTGTCTTATGTAATTGCATAGGCATCTTCATATAACTTGGGTATTCAGCTTGACAAACTAATAGTGGTGTGGGAACAGCTGACAGTTTGGTGGCCATGTTACAGGGTCAGTTTTTATTTGGTTAGGCATGACCTACACCCCTACCGTACAGACTAACCCTCAAGGAGAAACATGGAGCTTAAGTGCTGTTACACAGGACTAACCTGTGTCATCTGATAGAAAGTAACTCTTGGGAAGATTAACAGACCCTTTTTATAAAGAACGGAGCTGAGTTCCCGACTAACATTCCACCACATGAGATGATAGTCAAACGTCTGTCATTGACAATCATTTTCAGTTTGCATGTACTGATACTCAGAATATTTATTTATTATTAATTTCCATTCATTGACCATGAAAGTCCGACTGAGAAAAAACAAACTTTTCAGCAGAAGCCCAAGGAGAAAAAGCTCCACACAAAATTATACAATGGCAGTGCATTAATACAAAGAATAGCAAGGTACATAGGATGACAGCTGCACTGCAGAAACACATGAGCAAACAAAAACTTTCAGTAAAGCACATGAATGTAATTCATATCCTGCAATATTGTGATGAGCTTGCATTGACATACAATTGGTTAGGCATAAGTTACATTACAATACAGTAATAGATGTTTATGAGTAATAAAGTTGGGTACTTTGATTTGATGCTAAAGCTCAAGTTGAGGTGGAAAGAGAGAAACTACTTCAGACTGGTAAGATTAACTGAGAGAGAGGTATAGCAGTTAAGTACTTACATAAACTTTCATGAGTGATAAATTATATGAGAAAGACTTGTATTTTGAAACAAAGTGATGGTTAGGAGGCAGGCCATTGCATATAGTTGTATTACTGGATGCAGTAAAACTGGGAGTAGTAGATTACACTGCATATTTTAGTGCTTATGCCTAACGTATTTGCCTGGAGTTGAAAATGGCTATGTGTTTTGTGTTTCAAGCTTATGCAAAGTTTTTGGCAGAATATTAATGCTGGATTGTAAATAATGCATTTGAAATATTAGTTTTCTTCTTCTTCTTTTGGCTTTTCCCGGTTAGGGGTCACCACAGCGGATCACCTGTCTGCTCATGATTGGCAGTGGAGTTTTACGGTGTCGAGTTGCCAGCCCAGCACCCAGCCTTCCACAGAAGGCACACACACTCATGACTAGGGCCAATTTAGAGTGTCCAATCCACCTACAGCATGTCTTTAGGATGTGGGAGGAAACCGGAGCACCCGGAGGAAACCCACACGACCACAGGAAGGACATGCAGACTTCGCACAGAAGGCACCTCAGCCGAGAATTGAACCGGAGAACCTATTGCTGTGAGGCAGCAAATTGGAATATTAGTTTTAAATTCATGAAAAACAACATTTTTATATACTGGGCTTTTATTTTAATCATGGCAAGGATGCAAAAGCTTTAAAATGTGAAGTGTGCACTGTACGTTTAATATTTTGTCTGAAGCATGAAACTGATAATGGAGTATCAGTTTTAAGTGAGTATTTTTCTTTCTTTTCTTTCTTTTTTTTTTTTTTTTAAATTCTCAGGCACGGATATAGGGATGGATGACTGGACCCATCTCAGCTATGCTGTGGTCGTAGTGAGCTTTGTCATTTTCCAGCTTTTATTCTCCTTCATGAGCCATTTGATCTCTGATTCTGTCTTCCAAGGTTACAAAAAACTCACAATAGAGAAACAGACTGAGTGGAACTCCAGGTATGAGCAGACATTGTTACTTTTATTATCTGTAGGGCAGACGATGCCACATACAGAGGTTCTGAATATTTTGCCAGGTTCTGGTTTCAAATGTAGCAACAAAATTAAAATATAGTACAGTCCTTTAAATTCTGTTTTCTGGAAACAGAAGTTTCAGAATTGTAGATGTGACCACTTTTTCTGTAGAATGTTTTATGCAGGTTAAAAATATTTTAGTTTAGTTTCATTATGAAGCATGCAGCTGTATATCATGTGAAAAAATGTTAAATTAGCCCCCGCTCCAGTTGTGTGGCAGAATAAAACCCTATTGCCTAAACAACTTGAGCTCAACCAGTAGCTTGAGCATTTGCTGGTGCTGGAGGGTAGGATGGGTTAATGTTTCCTAGCAGGGAGGGGGACAGTTTGGAACTCTCCAGTGCTACAGTCAGGATTTGGCCACTGCAGCATTTGCTATCTTTCATGTGCATAGGAACATTCACTAAACCTATCATTCTTGTGTTATTGCACAGTGTCCATTGCACTTTGGTCAAACATGAATGCTGTATAGAAATGTGTCTTCTTATGTCCTCATTTTATGCAGTCCAGGCACGTGTTACTGCATGACAAAGCTTTGATCTGTGCCTTGCCCAAAGAATATGCCATTAACTGTATAGGACTATCGTACATCACTCATAGAGTGAGTGTGCCATCTGAAGTCTTATACAATTAGAATTTTAAAAAGCATACATAAAATTAAGGAGAAAGGTCAGAATAATCTTGATTTTTACTATTTCTGAGAGGACCTTGCTGTACATATAGTGACAGCTTACCAGTGGTACACGTAGTCTGAAAAATAAGCTACCTTAAAAAATGTTTTTTTTCTGTATGCGAGTTGCTTGGGTGCAGCATTGTACCAGTTTACGTTTCTCTTAAATGAAGTAAAATAGCAGCTTTAATTGTTATTTCTATGGTACTTCTGGTCTCAGAATCCCATCTTCCATTAGGAATCCTTGCAGTTGGCGTAACAGTTGTATACTTTAACATACATGACTGATCACTGATTCTGCTGTAACAAAACAGTGGAAAACATCCCCAGCAGTGTTGGATTAAGTAGACCTTGGGCAGTTTTCAAAGTGTGTGTGCGCCCACCACCCCATGCATTTATTTCTTTTTTGGGCACGCATAAATGCACATGTTCTCTTGGATTCATCTTCTTGATTGCTTTAAACCATAAAGACTAAAGACTGGCTGACAATGCTCTCATGATCAAGTTAAACATTCTTATCCACAGACAGCACCCAGTACCCAATAATTGTAGCTTCACTGTTGACTGTGTACACTTCAGATGCCTAACTGTGGTAAAGTAAGTAAATAATAATTATGGCTGCAATAATGTTTCACACAAACCGGCAGTATCCCAAGTATTCATACTTATTTCACACAAATGTGCACTAGTCCTGCAAAGCCAGACTGTTTAAACTAAACAAATGACAAAAGGGTATAAGTCAGCTTATATCAATAAACAGCACCCCAGCAGTTTTAGCCGCATTGCTATGTATAACTCATCTTATTGTGATAAAAAAAAAATCATGGCATCCTGTAATTGTAAGGTTACATTTAGTAATTTTAGTAACTACCAGACAGCTGAGAGGATAGCATAAAAGACCTATGGCTTCAAAACAGCTGTTACAGAGCAGAATGCTAACAAACATTCCACTGTGTTATAATCATCTTGTGCATGGTTATCATTGTCCACTACCACAATGCATTAGGGCTGAATGGATGATACAACCTTACGTTGTACATTGTCCCAGTGTGGTCCCTCTGCCTGTATAACATACTGTTCTTGTCAGTTTCCTCTTTGTGCATGTATGCAGATATAGTGCCTGATGTACAGTCTGGTAATTTGCTCGTAGGCAACCCGTACCTGCCACACCTACTAATCTGATTGTACTGCAGTGTATAGATCTAGACATGCATGTGCTACAGTTAGTGTGTATATATTCAGTGCTGACCCAGTAACTTACAAATTCATTGCATAAACAGCTCTGTTATAGACTTTCCCACAGACTGATGCAAGGAATAATGTAGCAATCTAGAGCAATAGGTCAGTGGAACAAAATGGAAAAACATTACATAATCATTCTGCCACTATACCACAGTACTCCACATAAGTAAAGAGTATTAACCTGTTTAATCATTTAAACTGTGATATATGACCAAGGGGTTAACTCAGAAGTACTTTGCACAATTGGTAGTTCAAATGCCTATAAACTATTTAAGACAGCTTGGGGGTGGGAACGGCACCTAAGATATGGATTACGGTTTGAATATTTCCAAGCCAAAACTCTTTATAGCACATCTCTTCATTGGCCTAGTAGAATAATTTAGTTTTGGTTTTGTTAAGTAATGTGACTGTAAGACATTTTATTCATGAATTTCTGTGCTTCTGTATTGAAGTACGATCATGTTTTCTTACTTACTGATAACTGTCTAGCAAGGGCTCACAATTAGACTGAGCTTGCTGTTCGAATGAAAACAGGAATGTGTAGCACATGGGGGTAGGGGATAAACAAGATGACCGGTGGAGTAAAATGTAGTACGGATATGGTCCAGGATGTTGGGATGGCAGAGGCAGAGGTAGGTTACAAGATGGGGGATTAGTAGTCCTCTTTCTTTTAGCAATCAGTGATCACAGAGAGAAGAAAATAAAACTTGTCTGACCTTCCTTTATGTATTCAGTAGAGAGGAATAATGATAGCTATGAAAAGAATGGGTTGTTAGGGAAGTTGGGTAAGTGCTTGCTGGACAGCTGAGAACGATCATGAGGGGATTAGAGAGAATTTCTTGTTTTCTCACTGGTTTTCGGTTTCTGTCTTCCTCACTAAGCACTACACAGTTGTGAGTAGGTTTTCGTCTTCCTCACCAAGCATTACACAATTGTGAGTCTAGGTTGTTGCAGTTTAGTTGCTGTGGAAGATCAGGTCTGGAAAATAAGGATGGGTTTGGGTGTAGGAGGAAGTAAAAGCTTTTAGTACTCGGCCTCTTCTTTGTAGATTAATGCAACCTTTAGTTCTCTTTGGGTGGAGAAGATGGTCTGGTAGTAATGGTTCCTCTTTGGGGAAGGGATCCTCTTATTTCAGTTTACATAACTGGAGGTATTTGCTAAAAAAGGTTTACATGGAACAGAAGCAGGGGTTTCTTCATTTTGGTCTGTAGAATTTGTCACATTGGTTAATGGGCTCCCCTTATAGCAAGGGTGATTCCATTGTCCTTAAAACATTCTAATAAACATTCTAAAAGGTATATGACACTTTTGAGGAGGGATTTTAAGGAATTATCGGTGGTATGAATTATGGTTTTCATCTGTCCACACCTAACCACCTGCATGCACCTCTTAATTGGCCTTTTAAGTTGTTTAGTTCTGTTAAATAAATTTCATTCATGCATGATTTCTTTGTCCCCTCCCCCCTCTCTCTTTATTTTTAAAGTTGGAAGCATGTTCTTCTTATGCATCACTTTAGAATCACAGCAAGGTGATAGGGGATTGCTAATTTTAGAGATATTTTAAGTACAGTTATGTGCTGTGTATGGTCCCAACATCATCATCCCCTGACATTACAGATTCCAGTTTTGGGGTTTGTGAAAATGAAGATATGTTTGGTGGAGACATCAACTTTATTAAATTCCAGGCCACAGACGGCTCAAACTTTGCTTTGGAAGCAGTGTTTGTCGGGATAAAAGTGCATGGTCTGTGGGACAGAGAAGATAGACCAAAACACATAAACATAAAAGTGATGTTAACACTTAAAAACATTTTACAGAAAACACCACAGGATTGTGGTACATAAATGTGGGGGGGGACCAGATCTTATTTGATATGCAGACTGGCTGTGGTAGCCTCTGAGATAGTTGACAATCACATGGCCGATGTTTGGAGGTTCGAGTCGAGCTGTGTGAACCCCGCATTCAGAATGTGGGACACTATCATTACTGACTGTCCAAATATGCCCTGACTTCTGGACCCATGTTAGCTCTTGTTTCTGGATCCAGAGCGGTAGGGGGTTTTGGCACTCTGTGTAATTTTTGTACCTGCCTGTATTCAGTATGCCAATTTTCGAGGAAAGGTTGTGCTAATTTGTAGATTTGACCTTCCGAGCATCGAGTTTTCAATCGTAAACCACCTCAGATATAGCTTTTAGCACAATCTCACTCCATCAAAGCAAAATTATGTGGCAGGCAGGATGAGCAGGACCAGGACAAACTCCATTGAATGGAAATTGAATCAAGAAGCCTTCCAAGAATTGATCCGTATGTGGGGAAAACCTCAAACAGATTTTTTTTTCTCCTCCACCCACAACACTCAATTGGCAACATTCTGTTCCAGGACTCCACACCAGAAGGCCTGAAGGTGGTTGCCTCATCTTTTCCTTCCACCAATATCTTGCTTTTCCACCCTTTCCACTAATGTCCAAGGTCATTCTGAAGACTCAGAAGGACTTTCCAAAGAATCAAGCTGCCTCACAGACTCGACCTACTCAAACAAGGGAATTTGATGCATCCCAACCCCAAACAATTGTAACTGACCACCTAGATGATAGAATCTTAATGCCTATTAGGCACCTTTTTTGAGGATGTGCAGCAGGTATTAAAAGAGGCCAGAAAACTTGCTACTACAAAATCAGCACCCATTCAGGGCTAGTATTTCTCTGGATGTTCAATATTCCCATTTCTGCAGTAGCCTGTAAACAGTACAGGGATTGTCTTGCCCAAGGCACAACAACTGGCCAGCTTCCAAAAGCTCTGGCTCCCTCCCACATTTCCATTCTGACTGTTGATTGGTAAGCCCTGAGGGGGGGAAATCAGCAGTCAGAGTGGAAAATTGTCAGTACTTTATGCCAGATTGTAAGAAGTAGCTCAAAGGCTTCACAAGAGTAGCAGCTGGCCTTTCAGCTCCATTCTGGCAGATATAGTCCCTTTGGGGGAACCCTTACATGCAGAAAATACTTAATTTTTAGCACATTTAGTTTTTTATTTTTAAAGTGTATATATCATATGGTCCCTTTAAGAAACCTGGCATTTTTTTTATTTCTGTCTTTTTCCACTCTGGGACTGCTAATTTTAGCTAGAGTGGTAACTTACTTGATATAGAAATGTACTGCTTGTTTATACTTTTATTTGCTAAAATTCATGCGTGGGGTGTATCATTTTTTGGCAGGAATGACGAAATACCTGCCATTTATTTCTGTCCGACTAATTTTACTTCTAAAGGGTTGATGTCAGTTTTTTTACTGTACTGTTCGTACATTTAAAGGGCATTCTGTTCTTGTGTTCATGTTGTGACAACTTACAGGCCATGTATTCCTGTCAGACTAGTTTTATGTCTTAGGGGTTTCTGATAAGATTTTAGTGTACTCCTTGTGCTTTACTGTGTTTTAGGAACTGTGTGCAAATGGGTAACTGTAAGTGTGCTTGTTGAGGAGATGTTTGACAACTTACTTTGATTTGTTCCAGCAGTTCTAACCACATCTGATTCATTTTCCATGGTCATAGCATGGATACTTACCCCTCGCTTGATAGTCTGACTTCTGTAGTTCCTAGAAAGAAAAAAATAACTTACCTGGGAGCCCTTGCTGACTCCATGGATGCAGTTTACTCTATACCTCACCCAGTAGTGGAAAAACCTGCAGTGGCTATTTGTTGTTCATCAGACCACTTACTTACTGCTTCATCAGACCACTTACTTACTGCTTCATCTTCCACTGATGTGGTTCTTTTTGTCAATGGGGGTCAAACATGTCCTCTTCAGCTGTTTCCAGTCTCCGAGTCTGGTCATGATAGAACTGTCTTTATTGTGACGTAGAGTTCCTCTGCGGGATGCAACTGATTGTGTCTAGGGGAAGAGTCCTCTTAAAGGGGCATATATTCCTCTCCTAGTCTTGTCATAGAATATACTGACTATATTAACAAAACGTTAAACATTATTCACCTGAAGACATGGTATCTTTAAGAAAAGATGATTTTCTTATGTTAGCTAAGTAGTCTGTACAGGCAGTCAGTCCTGGTACACAGCCTTCAGTAACTCTTAAGCAGGTCAGTCAAAATTTCCCTGAGGAAGACAGGTCAGATGAGTCGGACATAGAAACCGATAGGGCTTCTTATCCTGCAGATTCTGGAGCCCAGTACTCTGACGCTGAAGAAAACTGGTCCTCACAACCTCCTTGGAAGGTTATTTCTTTCCTCAATTTATTGCTAGGATGAATGAAGTGCTTGTATTGAGGAGATTTTTTTTAATATGTTGTACATGGATTTGCCTCATTCTACACCTATTCCTCTATTAGTGCCAGTGGAAGGGATATGTTATGCTGTTTATAACAACCCAGAGTCCCCATCTTCACTTCCCGTGAAAGCAGAAAGAACATAACGGAGTTTAGTTTTCCTGGGAGTTGATATGGAAAAAAACTTTTGGCAGGGTGATGTGCAGATAGTGAATCATGAAGTGCAGTGGATTAGCAAGGAGGAAGTAAGGATAGCTATGAAGAGGATGAAGAACGGAACGGCTGTTGGTCCAGATGATATACCTGTGGAAGCATGGAGGTATTTAGGTGAAATGGCAGTGGAGTTTTTAACTAGATTGTTTAATGAAAACTTGGAAAGTGAGAGGATGCCTGAGGAATGGAGAAAAAGTGTTTTGGTACCAATTTTTAAGAATAAGAGTGATGTGCAGAGCTGTAGTAACTACAGAGGGATTAAACTGATCAGTCACAGCATGAAGTTATGGGAAAGAGTAGTGGAAGCTAGGTTAAGAAGGGAGGTGATGACTAGTGATCAGCAGTATGGTTTCATGCCAGGAAAGAGCACTACAGATGCGATGTTTGCTCTGACAGTGTTGATGGAGAAGTACAGAGAAGGTCAGAAGGAGTTGCATTGTGTCTTTGTGGATTTAGAGAAAGCATATGACAGGGTGCCTAGAGAGGAGTTGTGGTATTGTATGAGGAAGTCGGGAGTGTCAGAGAAGTATGTAAGAGTGGTACAAGATATGTACGAGGGTAGTGTGACAGCGGTGAGGTCTGCGTTGGGAGTGACGGATGCGTTTAAGGTGGAGGTGGGATTACATCAAGGATCAGCTCTGAACCCTTTCTTATTTGCAATGGTGATGGACAGGTTGACAGACGAGATCAGACAGGAGTCTCCGTGGACTATGATGTTTGCAGATGACATTGTGATCTGTAGTGAGAGTAGGGAACAGGTGGAGGAGACCCTGGAGAGGTGGAGATATGCTCTAGAGAGAAGAGGAATAAAGGTCAGCAGGACTAAGACAGAATATATATGTGTGAATGAGAGGAAGGATAGAGGAATGGTGAGGATGCAGGGAGTAGAGGTGGCAAAGGTGAATGAGTTTAAGTACTTGGGATCAGCATTTCAGAGTAATGGTGAGTGTGGAAGAGAGGTAAAGAAGAGAGTACAGGCAGGATGGAGTGGGTGGAGAAGAGTGTCAGGCGTAATTTGTGACAGACGAGTACCAGTAAGAGTGAAAGGGAAGGTCTACAAGGGGGTAGTGAGACCAGCTATGTTATACGGGTTGGAGACAGTGGCATTGACAAAAAGGCAGGAGTCAGAGCTTGACGTGGCAGAGTTGAAGATGTTAAGATTTGCACTGGGTGTGACAAGGATGGATAGGATTAGGAATAAGTATATTAGAGGGTCAGCCTAGGTTGGAAGGTTTGGAGACAAAGCCAGAGAGGCAAGATTACGTTGGTTTGGACATGTGCTGAGGAGGGATGCAGAGTATATTGGGAAAAAGATGCTAAGGAAGAAGCTGCCAGGTAACAGGAAAAGAGGAAGGCCTAAGATGAGGTTTATGGATGTGGTGAGAGAGAGGACATGCAGGTGGTTGGTGTGACAGAGCAAGATGCAGAGGACAGGAGGAAATGGAAACAGTTGATCTGCTGTGGCGACCCCTAACGGGAGCAGCCGAAAGAAGAAGATTGGGTATATTTGTGAGAAGTGTTGAGAGTAATGGGCTTTCCAATGAAGCTTATCAGATTGTTTCGGGAATTATAGGATACATGTGGAAGCTCGTTCTTATCTCAGTCTTACTGTTTTTGACATGTCTATAGTTGTTAAATATACCTTAAAGCAGAATAATTCCTTCCACACTTCAGCTGAAAATGCATCCTTCCCTACTGCTTATGGTCCCACATATTTTTCGATATCATCTTCAGTTATTGCTGCTAGCATCCTCTGACCTTCTACTTCATTCATTTTCATAAGGTCTGATTTCTTTAAAAATCCATCAACTAACTAGTCGAGTCTGGATTGTGTGTTTGTAGCTTTTACAATCTCTTATGCATTATCTTGTATATTATCTCTATTGATTTCTTACATATCAGACCAGAAACAGGGTAACTAATCTTTACTACCCTTCTTTCTACTGTTTGTTGGCATAATTTATTTGCTGCTATTCTTTGCATCTTTGGGGTGGACTCAAAAACTGACAGCTTAAGGGCTGTCGTCTCCCTCCCTACCTTTTCCAGCATTAGTTGATGCCGTTGTTGCTCTAACTTAGCCAATACCCTTTCCTTTGGCTGAGTTAAAGAGCCTGTCTGTTCCTGCGGCTCCTTCATTCGTTTTACCTTAATAATGAAAAAGAAACAAATCTTCCTGTTTTTAGTTAGCTTCTTTTCTTATTCTTGAACTCTAATTCTAAATACACCCTTGCTTATGTCCCAAAACTATACTTCACTCCTTTTGTCCCGCTGTCATGTCTGCATTAATTCTACTGTAGTCGTTTGACACCACTCCTTTAAGCCCTTCTTAGTCACCCCATATCAAATCACCAGTGTTTATTAACCCAGTTATTTTCAAGGGGGAGTAACCCTACCTTTATTGCAGCATGGTTTGATAAAATCAGTGGATATACTAACATATTCTTCAATAAATATGCATATTCCGGTATTACATAGACATGATCTATTCTCAGACGTGCTGTGATGTGTTGAGTAGTTTGTAAAACCTGCCCCGTGTGGTAGAATGTCTCCTCTAGCACTAAACGATGCGCACACCTCCAGACTGGTAGCCCAACATAACGCATCACAGATACTTCAGGAGCAGCTAACATTGGGTAAGATAGCGACTCAGGTCGTAGCCTGCTGTAGGTCCCCAACCATTTCCCAAGACTCACACTCCACGTTCCTAAGCACCCTGGAGATTATTAGGGTCCAATCTAACGCTCTCATACTGAGCGAATTCAACTACCCCCCCCCCCCCCCCATTAACTGGGAAAACTACTCATGTACTCTACTACACTTGCCCAACACTATCTGGAATTCATTAATTCCATTGCCCTGGACCAGCTTGTTCTTACCCCCCCTAGAGGTAGCAACATCCTTGACCTGGTCATTACTAACATGGGCAACCGTTGCTCTACACCAATAGTCAACTTCTCCCTGGTTAGAGCCGACCACAAACTAATTACCTTTGAAATCCACCCCCCCCCCACAAAGGTAACACCATGAAAAACTTCTCCAAATCTAACTTTGGGTTCCTAAAAACAGAGGTGGCTAACTTCATGGCACCCATGCAAATGGAGAATAGTTGCATGACCGCCGAATCACACACCAATGCACTGTATGAACACATACACAAATGCATGGATCTCACCGTACCCAGTAGAACCAAGACACTCTCCTCAAAAAAAAAAAAAAAAAGGGAAGCCAGTCTGGTGGTCCCCTGCCATAAACAAACTCTACAACAGAAGGAGGAAACTGATGCAGAATAAGGTGAAGTCCCAAGACTGTAAAAACTCTCTTATCAGCCTCAACAAAAGGTTGAGATCCCTCATCAAATCCTCTAAAGCTAGCTATGAAAACAGAATTGCAGCAGATAGTAAAGACAAACACAAGGTCTTTTATGGTTATGTAAAGAATCTCCACGGCAATACCCAGATTTGCTCTGAGCTACTGCACAATACTATACCGAGCCAGCAAATATTGCCAATATATTGGCCGACAGATTCAGTGCCAAGGACCAGTCACAGTACCAGTAGATTGCCAGGCACCCAGTATTACTGCTGCACAGGTTAAAACAGCACTGTCCAAGGACAAGAATACAGCTTCTATGGGACCTGACAAGATCCCCGGTTTGGTCTACATGAATTACAGAGTGAACTGGCACCTCACCTGTGTGCCCTGTTCAATCACAGCTTCACCTCAGGCTTTGTCCCTACCGAATGGTACACTGCTATAGCCATCCCTCTCCACAAGGGAGGAGCGACAACAGACCCTGGGAACTATCACCCAATTAGCCTGACGAGTCTGATATGCAAAGCTATGGAACGCATCATCATGGACCTAATAAAGAAGGATATAAGGAATCTCTAAACACTGCATCCTACACCGTTTGGTTTTGTGAAGGGTAGATCATGCCTGCTCATCTTGGTCGACTTCTTTGAGTCAGTCACCAGAGCTGTGGATGAAGGCAAGGTAGTTCATACAGCCTACCTTGATCTAGCCAAGGCTTTTGATACCATTCCCCACTCAGGAATAATAGAAAAACTCACTAAGGTAGGCATCAACCCCTATATTACTAGGTGGGTTGCAAACTAGCTGACAGATAGAACCCACAGTGTGAAAGTAGCTGACTCCAAGTCAGACTGTCAGCCAGTTACGAGTGGAGTCTCACAGGGTTCAATCCTGGGTCCTCTCCTGTTTGGCATCTACTTCTCTGAAGTCCAGGCCAACACGAAATGACTCTGGCTGACAAAGTTCACAGATGATTGCAAGTTGGGAGCTATTATAGCCTCCCCAAGTGATGTTGAAATCCTACAAAAAGGCCTCAATGAGACCAATAGCTGGTGTCAGAACCATAGCCGTAAGCTCAGTGCCAAAAAATGTGCCGTCATTCCCCTTGGGAAAAACCCAGCTTCCCTGAATTACCACATCGATGGTAGTCCACTGAATACAGAAGGCTTTATAAGAGATCTAGGAACACAGGTTGACAGCAACCTCTCTTTTGACCACCACATTGCCACTGTGGTTAGAAAGTCCTTGTATGTGGCACATCTCATTACTAAGGGTCTTGCATCCAGGAAGAAAGAGGTCATTGCTTCTCTCTACTCTTCCTTATTAGGCCAATCATTCAGTACAGTGCCCCATTTGGCATGTACCTCACTAGACACCTGCAACAACTGGAGAGGCAGAAAATTACCTCACAAAGAGGATCCTAGGCCTTAAACACTTGTCTTATATGGACAGACTCAAAAAACTCCCAACTATTCTCTGTCTCATATCACCTACTTAGAGGCGATCTCTGCTTGACTTACAAAACCATGTCTGACCCAGCTCTGTTAGAAATGCTGCATCTAAAGAAATCCCAATCCCACCACACCACACACTCCAGAGACCTCAACCTCATTACCACAATCAACAGAACATGCTGGAGGGACAGGTTCATAACCCAGAGATTGCCAATGCTATGGAATAGACTTCCCGTACATGTCGAGCAGAGCACCTCACTGGCCCTCTTCAAGAGAAGTCTTGATGAGTGGATGGGAAATAGAAAATTCACCCCGGGGATCACTCCAGTGGCTGACTATGCCAGGGTAATCCTATGGGCTAAGCTTGTAAAGGGTCCAGGGCCATTAGCGTAGTACACACCTATGAACCTGTAAAGCCATTTAATTTCACCAAACGTCCCAGCAATCAACCTTCTGATGTTATACGCCTCATTCTTGGAACCTCCACTGACATTTGTTACCCTTGTTACTAAATTCTGATCCTCAGCTAATAGCATTACTCTTTGTGCAAAATCCAGTATTGCCTACCAAATCTGTCTTAATTCTCCCCTGTAATGTTTGGAGGCAAATATATGTTACTCAGGTTAAACCTCTTCCCTCATCAATTCCCTTTGAGAATTACAGATCTTCCTTGCTCATCTTTGAGGCTTTCTTCTACGCACATGTGTACCCCTCTTCTAACCAATATAATCATTCCTGTTGTACTGTCATGTCAGGCTTCTGATTGGTAACCTGTCTGAAGCCTATTTCCATATTTGCCTATGCTCATCTTCATTCAGATGGGCCTCCATTAACATTACTGCTGCTACATTTACTTGTTTCAAATGAGTTAACATTCTCTCTTCTTTGCCGCTCTTAATGAGAACATTGATATTCCATGACAAAAACATAAACAACATTTTTAATTTCTGGCCCCCTTCTTGAATGCATCCTTTAATTTGACAGTACCAAACTTGTCATCTTCTGTGCAGGTTTTTGCCTTTTCAGACTGCACAAGCTGGTACACATAACAATTAGTTTGTGAAAGAAAATTTTGTAACAATCATCCTAAGGAAAACCTAATAAACTATATATGTTAGTAATTTCCTCCCCTGCTGTTGATCACCCTTCCATTTTAGAGCATAAGCCTCTGCTCCTAAAATGTGCTTCGCAATCCTCTGATAAAATGTTTTAACTAGATTTGTCTCTCCCTCCCCACATGCTCTGCTTTATAGCTTTGATCTAATGTCAGCAGTGTTAATATTATTAAAGTTATAGCCTAATTTATCTTCAATCATTCTAAAGATCATACAACTCTTGCCTGTTAAATTTTCATTAGTAATCTTTATTCCCTCCTGTATTAATTGTATTGTCACCATAACGCACTGATTATAGTATTCGCAGTGTAGCAAGTTTAGATTTGCATATCCAACTCTTGCATTGTAACCTCTGTCCCTGAAGCACATGCATCTCACTGTGCACTTTCAAACACCACCCTTCATTCCTAAAATTGGAACACAAACTTGCTTTAAATTGTGCAAAACTCCTTTTCAGTTGCTACTCTTTATTGTCCCCACTCCACACATTCCATTCCTGTAGCACTAAAGAACACCGAGTTTCTCCCCCGAAGCAACTTACTACATCCTTCTACAGTCCTTTTTTCCCATTTTTGCATCTGGGGGGTTTGATTGTCAATTCAACATTGACAGTCATCTAGAGTCTAGGCTGACACCACTAGATGGCTAGCTTTGTTGCTGTAGATGTTCATCGTGTTACACTGCTGCAGTCATTACACTTGGGTTATCCTGCCGTCAGGTGGTTCCCCAGTCGGCCTGAGTTCCAAAGTCTTGGTCCGGCGTCGGTTGCTGTCGCCTCCTCCCTGACGTCAGTGCGACAGGGGTATATAAGATGTAGCCGATGCCATTTTCTTCAGTCTTTCTTGCCGCGCGGTGCCCGAAGCAAAAGCAGTTCGCAAGTGCCTGTCGGCCGTCTCCTGAGATTTTCATTCCGAATCCAGAACCGAAGTCTTCTACAAAGCTAAGTACCCTGTTGGGGAAACTTTTTCTTGCCTCAGACCGATGTCAGTAAAAGTTAATAACTGTATTTCTTGTGAGAAGCAAATACCTCATAAGGATTTCCATTCCTATTGTATCCCATGCCTAGGCCCAGACCATGACGTCACTGGTTGTCGGTTTTGTGCTAGGTTTAACAAGCGCACTATTAAACATCGGTTTGATTTTGCCCGGCATTATTTTGGTAGAAAATTCAATTATACCATGCCGTCGGAACTTCCGATGACCGGAATACACAAAAAGCGCAAAGAGAAGGATAGGCATCCGAGGCCCAAAACGGACGACAAAGCCTCTTCTAGGCCAGTCGCCGGTTCTCCGGTTTTCAGCGAGGTGCCTTCGTAGCCCCTGACGACCGCTTCTGTACAACCACAGGCCGCCTCTGACTCCCACGTGGAGATGGCTGGGCCTTCGGATGCACAAGTTATTCAGCCTACCGAGACTAACCTTTCAGAGGGATCCGGAGTAGCTGAGCAACCCACAGCTTCAGAGGGTGTCTTCAGACCTACTCAGTTAAGCATTAAACCCTCAGCTAAGTCTAAGCCTCCTTTAAAATCAAAGAAACAAATACAGCACTCTCCAGCCTCCATGCCTAAGAAACAAATGCTCAAAATGGCCGAAGACCTAATCACTCTGATCAGGGGGTCTCATCCCCTTCCTGATAAAAGGCCTAGACAGGATGCAGACTATGACTCATCCGACCAGGTGTCCATCTCTTCTGATTCATCCTCAGACCTAGGATACTCTTTACCCCCCTTATGAGGATTCTGATGCTGAGGAATCTATTCCATCAGCCTCACCGCCTGAGGACTACTCCTTTGGGGAAACCCTACATACCATGAGGGAGCTTTTCCACCGGGAAGGCCAGGATTACTCAGAATCCAAGAAAAGGCTTAGAGACTTCCTTTTATTACCTCAACACAGACCCCTTGCTATTCCGCCAGTGTTAGATATTGTGGATGATGTGTATACTGAATCCAGCTTAAATCCTGATTCCTTACCTCCAGCCCCTGTTAAACCTGACAGATACTGCAGAGTCCCTGACTCACATACATTTATGTATAAAAGCTCTGTAGCTGACCCTGAAACTATTTCTCAGGGACCCAAAGGAATTAAGGCCTCATTAGCCAAAAATCCAGTTCCCTCTGACAGAGATTCCAGAGCATTAGACAGATGGGGAAAGAAAGTATATATGTCTGCAACTTTAGCAATGAGAGCCTTAAATTGCCAGTTTCACATGCTAAAATATCAGCAATTTTTACTGTCTCAGTTAAAACAAAAAATGCTTCCAGAATCAGATCGTCCTAATTTTAAAGAAATGCAGGATTTATTCCATGCAGCTGAACAAGTGGGAAAGCATACTTTGCAATGTGGTTTTGATTCTCTAGAGGCCTCCTGCAGAGCAGCAGTTACAGGCTCTGTGATTAGAAGACATGCTTGGTTAAAAGAACATACGTTACCAGATCATGTTAAAGCAAAATTATTGGATGCACCTTTGCAGCAGGATGTGTTATTTGGAGTTAAAGCAGAAGAGGTATTAAAGAAAATGGAGGATAAGGCAAAATCTATGCAAATGGTGAAGGATTTCTTACAGGTTCAGCCTCCTAGATTTAGCAGAAACTGGCCAACTAAGAATTGGTCCTTTCCAATTACAGACAGACCTCAAAGGGGAAGATACAGACGTCCAAGAGGTAGAGGTCAAACACAAGGTCCTTATAGGCCTCGACAATGGGTTGCATCAGGCCAGAAAGACAGGGAAGACAGGCCCCAACCATATAAAAAGCAGCTCCAATGACTTCCCACTACAGCTGCCAAACAAATCCCTCTTGGCAGCCCCCTTGGGAGGAAAACTGGCACTCTTCTACCACAATTGGCAAATGATCACCAAAGACAAATGGGTTCTCAACATTGTATTTCAAGGTTACAGGTTCCACTTTCACACTCTGCCAAGGTTAAAAGGAATGCCAAATATGCCACCAAATCAATGAGCAGAGGCTCAAAAATAAATTACAGCACTCATGGATATGAGAGCTATTCAAAAGGTAACATCACAGGAGCAAGGACAAGGATTTTACTCAAGACTCTTTCTGGTACCCAGAAAGGACAAAGCCCGGAGGCCCATTCTGGATCTTTCATCTCTAAACACTTACCTGGATGTTCCGAAATTCACAATGTTGACACTACAGCAGCTTCTTCCCATGCTGGGCAAGAAAGCTTGGCACGTGACTTTGGACCTCAAGGAGGCATACCTGCATGTCCCTATCAGACAAAACTGCAGAAGATACCTCAGATTCATAGCTGGTTCAATGCACTACCAATTCTCTGCACTGCCCTTTGGCTTATCTACTGCATCCAGGGTCTTCACAAAGTGCCTGTCACCAGTTATTGCATTTTGCAGACAGAAAGGAATTCAAATTTATCCGTACCTGGACGATTGCCTGATTCAAGCAGAGAGCAAGGACATTCTTCTAAAGCATCTGGCATTTGTAAAAAAGTTATTAAGTTGCCTGGGGTACACAGTAAACGAAAAGAAATCAAAACTAGTGCTCTCACAAGAGATTATATTCCTGGGTGCCAGCTTGAACACAACGACCCAGATGGCTTATCTCACGCCAGACAAGCAAGAACAACTGACTCAATACTTTCAATTGATGGCAACAAAGACCCAACTCCCTGCAAGAAAAATTCTGCAGGCCTTTGGTTACATGGCATCCTGCATACTACTAATTCCATATGCCAGACTGCATATGAGGAAACTACAGTGGTACCTAAAGAATGTATGGTCTCAACACTGTCAAAGTTTGGAAACAGTTATACCACTAATCCCTTGCCTTCAACAGGAGTTTCAGTGGTGGGCTCAAGCTTGTCACCTCAACAAGGGACAGCCTTTTACACAACCCACAGCCAGGCAAACACTGACAACAGATGCATCGGGTTACGCCTGGGGAGCACACATGGCAGGCAAATGTATTCGGGGCACGTGGCCCGCAGAACAAAAGCATCTTCACATCAATCAAAAAGAGATGCTAGCTGTACAAAATGCCCTTATAGCTTTCAAGGACCTGCTGCATCCAGGACAACTACTGCTAAAGACAGACAACACCACAATTATGTGGTACATAAACAAGCAAGGGGGCACTCACTCCTACCCCCTATGCAGACAAGCCATGACCTTGTGGAACACAGCTATAAACCTTCAAGTTCATCTGCAAGCACAATTCCTGCCAGGAGAGAAAAACGCACTGGCAAACGACTTAAGCAGAAATATCATGGATCCCCACGAATGGGAATTGAATCCATAAATATTCAGAATGATAACACAGAAATGGTGGAGCCCGGACATAGATTTGTTTGCATCCCCAATAAACTGCCAGCTACAAAAATTCTGCACAAGGAGTTACCATCCACAAGTATGGATACCTTCTCATTCAGCTGGGAGAACCTACAAGTATACGCTTTCCCACCATTACCTCTCCTGCCAAAGGTTCTCATAAAAGCCAGGCAAGAAGAGCCAAAGATGATTCTGATTGCACCAGACTGGCCACACCAGCACTGGTACCCAATCTTAAGGAGCTTGGCACAAGAATCACCCTGGATTTTGCCTCAAATCCCACATCTGCTAACTCAGCACAACAATCAAATACTACACAAACAGCTAAAGACCTTAAACCTAGCTGCATGGAAGATTCCTTAGTCAAGCAAGCAATGCCTCTCTCCAAAGCTGTTATGGATGTCATTCTGGAGGCCAGAAGAAGGCCTAGTACCAGGAAAGCCTATTCGGATAAATGGAAGAGATTCTGTGCCTGGAACCAAGCTCACAGCCTTGACCCTCTTGTCCCAAACATTCCTCAGATACTACAATACTTAACTGAGATGCTGGACAAAGGCCTCTCTTTCTCATCCATCAAGATCCACGCCTCTGCCATCTCTGCTCATTACAACACGGATCCACCAATTTTTTCTAATCCTCTGTTAAAACAGTACCTCAGAGGGGCTAAAAACATAAGACCGCCCCGTAGAGCACTTACTCCAACTTGGGACCTCAACTTTGTTTTGGAAAAACTAACTTTACCTCCTTTTGAGCCAACTAACACAGCAGAATTAAAATATATCTCTTGGAAAACTGCTCTGCTCCTGGCAATAACATCAGCACGAAGAGTTTCAGAATTACAGGCACTAATGGCAGTGGAACCTTTCCTCATTTTCCACCAGGACAGGGTGTCTTTAAGAACTAACCCTACGTTTATGCCAAAGGAGGTATCCAGTGTGGCTCTAAACCAAACTATTCACCTGCCAACTTTTTATCCTAAACCACAGAATAAAGGGGAGAGACTACCGCACTCTTTGGACATTCACAGGCAGTTACGCTTCTACTTGGACAAAACCAAAGCTTTCAGAAAATCTGAGCAATTATTGGTAGCATATGCTGCAGGAGCACAGGGAAAAGCCATTTCAAAACAGACTATTTCAAAATGGATAGGACATTGTATACGTTTCTGCTACACATACCATGGAAAACCTGTACCTAGCAGCATTAGATCTCACTCTACCAGGGCAACAGCCACTTCAGCTGCCTACCTCAGGGGAGTACCTACCAAGGATATTTTGGAAGCAGCAACTTGGAGTTCTGTACACACCTTCACCAAGCATTACCATCTGCCTCTATACTCTAAATCCAGAGCTGGCTTTGCCACTGCAGTGCTGCAGGGCCTTATAGCCACCCCTAATGCCTTATAGAACCAGCCACCCAACCTCAGCTTTGGGATTCTACCCAAGTGTAATGACTGCAGCAGTGTAACACGATGAACATAGTACAGTTTTGTACCTACCATAAATGTAGATGTTCGAGTGTATACACTGCTGCAGTCCAGGTTACCCTCCCTCCTTCCCCTCTTACTGGCTGGTACGTACCTATGTCTTCTACCCTTACTACCTATGGGGAGTATTTGCTGGTAGCTGTAAGTTGTTTTTTGCTTTTCTTATGTATGTCTTATTAGCAATTGGAAATGCCTACCTATTTAAAGGCACCTGACATCTTGGGCAAGAAAAACTGAAGAAAATGGCGTTGGCTGCATCTTATATACCCCTGTCGCACTGACGTCAGGGAGGAGGCGACAGCAACCGACGCTGGACCAAGACTTTGGAACTCAGGCCGACTGGGGAACAACCTGACAGCAGGATAACTCAAGTGTAATGACTGCAGCAGTGTATACATTCGAACATCTACATTTATGGTAGGTACAAAACTGTACTTTCTCCTACATTACACACTTGTGTGCGTGCGCACACACACACACACACACACACACACACACACACACACACACACACACACACCTGTGGCCAGTTTAGAGTATCCAGTCCACCTGTTTGTCTTTGGAATGTGGGAGGAAACCCACATGAAAACAGGGAGAACTTGCAGACTCTGCACAGAAGGCACCCTAGCCCAGAATCAAACCTGGAAACCTTGAAACATCTTGCTACTCAAAATAAAATAACAATTGGAATGCAGTTTCCATAAATCTTGTATTGAACTCACAGCTATACCTGCATTAAATTAATACAGGAAAATCAGCTTAAACCTAACCTTATTAACAGTTATAGTATATCCAAATAAAGGGATTATCTTGCCACAAAAGTTATTACTTCTCCCATTCAAATCCAAGCACTTGCAGCACTCTCCCTATTACATATTCAAATCATTATAATTCATAATAGTTTTATACCGTATGAGCCATCTAATACAGTTTGTAGTTCCTCAGGCCATTCCAGGTTCTCCATTGAATCTCGTAGCTTTTTGGAGAAATGGCCCCATCTTTCATTCTTTCCTGCTTTTTTTTTTGAAAAAAAGCTGGAAAGGTTTAACTGGCCAGCTTTCCCTCGAGTGACTTGCTTGCTGCCGTGAACTCCTCCCAACTTTAGGCTGCTTGACCCTCTGATCTCCATAGTGTGCTACTTGTTCATAGCGCTGTTATTCAGCCATAGCCCCTCCACATCTAAAAAAGTTTTTGTGTTGTGCGGGAATAAAACTTTAAAAGTTGCTGAATAAAAAAGTTTAAATGATAACTGTTCATTGCACAACATTATGCGAGGAGTAAATTTACTTTTTATCTGCATGCCCATAATGTAGTTCTTCTGATCATCTGTTTTCAGTTCTTTACCGTTTTGCCAGAGCTTACTCTAGAATTTGTTCTTTTAATTCAAAAGTC
Source organism: Protopterus annectens (assembly GCF_019279795.1). Lineage (NCBI taxonomy): Eukaryota > Metazoa > Chordata > Ceratodontiformes > Protopteridae > Protopterus > Protopterus annectens. The sequence continues at coordinate 1,775,226,847 of NC_056743.1, forward strand.
TGCGCTTATAATACAATAGGCCTTGGAAATTGCTTCCAATCATATGGGCTGTATCCAGTAATATCTGTTCCTTTGCAATGCCAGTTCATGCACTTAGCTGGCTAATCATGAAAGTCTTGCAATCATTTCCGTCCAGTTCTTCTGGTTCATTCATTATTTGGAGATTTTTCTGTCTTTCCGTTGTCTATTTCCATTGATATTTTTCCTACCTCTGTTCTTGGAGTGCTTATAGCTCCAAAATCTTAACTGCATTCTCCTTATGTGACTTTTGTAGATCCGTTTTTTTCTCAGAGTGTAGAGACTGGGTATCATCTCCTTCCTCCAATTTCTTGTCTGTATAAGACAGGGTATCATCTACTTCCTCCAGTTTCTTGTCTATATGATTCAAGAAGTTTGATAGTGATTCACTTATTTTAATTACTTTGTTGTAAACTTTGTCCAATTTTTTGATACATTTCAAGATTGTCATTGTTATGTGGTTGCTCTTTCTGGGCTTGTTGTGCCTGTCCAAGGTCACAAAAATTAACGTAGACACATGCATCCATTGGACTGCTTGACCTTTGCATACATCATTTTATCAGTTTGCCTCTTCCTCCTTTGGACATATGTGAGTTATCTCACTTTCTTATCCATGTCTTACTTCTTATCAGGCACTGTGATCTTGAAGTTTCCAAATTATTTCCTAACTTGAGGAGAAACCAAAATTGCCACCATCATAGCCTTGTGTCATGTTGGAAGTCCCCATCTGATACAAGTTGAAGAAACTGGAAATTAGTTTAGGGAGTTTTCTAAGATTTTCTAGCCCCATCCCTTTCAAATCTTCCAGATCATCATTCACTTTTGAGAAACAAATAGAGGTGGCAGGAAGGGAACAATAATAAATGGGAACCTTTCTGTAAATGAACAGTATACAACTTCAAGATGGCTAACCCAACATGCCTTATTTCTTCCCCCTTCCCTTCTGCTTCAGTTTCTTAAACCTGTCCCAACAACTGGCTCTGTTCATTCCCCTTTGGCAAGAGATCATGACAGACTCATAGAGGATTAAGATGGTTCAGGAGGGTTGCAGGTGGCACTGGGTACAAAAACCTCCTTTGAGGGGAGTTCCTCCCCATCCTCCAACCCAAACATAATTTTTTCTGTAGGTTCTTCAGCTTTGTTGACCCAAGGAGTCCTAGAACTAGTGCCATTTTTTAAGGAACAAAGGCTTCAGTTCCAGACTGCTTCAGATATGAAAGAAATAGCCTTTGTGTAGACCTGTTTTAAGTCAAGTATAGGGAAGTTCCAGTATTCAAGATGTTGACCCTTCAGAGTCTGTTGCCTTTTATTCCTTAGGGTAGCTTTATGGCAACATGGGACCTAAATCATATGATCAGTTCTCTGCATTACCATTGGGGTTATCTGCTGCTTCAAGTCTGTTTACAAACGTCTTGCTACAGCTGTTCTTATAACAGACTGAACGGCATTCATTTTTTCTTCCTATTTGAATGACTTATCTTTGCCATGTCTTCCCCTGGATCTCTACAGCTCTTAACATGGGTTTCAACTCTTCTTTTTTTTTAATTTCACCAAGTCTTTTGGGTTTCTAATACCATGACAGAAATGGACCCCATTCCTAAGTCAAAGCATGGTTAAAGTTCATGAAATTAGTATTGTTTCAATCATTAATGTTAGTCAGAAGTGCTATTCACAGCACTTGCAATTTGCCCAGCAATAACTCCTCCCGCAATTTGTATGGAGTTACATGTATTTGTAGCATATCTAAGTATGATTTTAATTTATGTTTTATAAGACCCATTGCTCCTACTACTACTACTGAAACTGTCTAGGTATCTTTCTTTCACATTGCACTCATTTTTGCCTGCAGATTCTGGCATTTTATCTGTACGTAACACTATGTAGTCACTGGGTGTAGCAGTTTCAGTAGTCAGTGCTACTTTTGTCTTCTTTTCATGGACTACTATATCTGGTTTTCTCACATATGTTTTTGAACTGTTGGTAATAGATGATCCCATGCGATAATAAACTTCAGTATTAAAATGTTTTCACAATCCCCAATGCAACAATATTGACAGATTATTATGCCTTTCAGTATACAGTCCTTCTGCCGTTAGTATATCACAGCCAGCAACAAGATGAGCGACTGTTTCCAACTGTGATTTACAAAACCTGCATTTGTCTGTTTCTCCCACATGTTCAATGGACTTTGTAAACCAACATGTACGTAGTCCACTATTTTGGGCTATTTTCATGCTAAATGGATAGAGGAAATATTGAATAGAGAAAACTATAAAGCAATTATGACAAGAAGTGTCACTGTTAGAAGAATATAGAAGAGGGAACAGATCAACAAAAATACTTCGAAAGATAGACATGATAAAAGCAATGCGCACTATTAGAACAGATCAGGATCTATCATGCAGTATGGCAGATAAACTATAAATCTCAGCACAGGCAGAAAAACTTAGAAGATATGCAGATAAATATAAAGGAAAAGTACAAAATAAGCAATTTATTGATGACCCAAAAAAGTTTTATAGAGATTTGGGAAACGAGGAAAAAGGAATTGAAAGACCACCCAAAAAAGAAGATACGGATATATTTTAGGGAAGTATTTATGAAGATCCTGTGGAACATAACAAATATGCTAAATGGATAGAAGAACTAAAAGAAAGAATAAGAAATTTAAAGGTACAAGATATGAAATGGGATGAAGTAACAGCCAGAGAGATTGAAACAAAGTTAAGAAAAGCCTCTAATTGGAAAACCCCAGCCCTAGATGGCAGTACTTAACACCTGGCTAAAAGTATTAACATCTTTGCAGGAGGATTTAGCCACGAGTAAGAACTATTTATATGGGCACCCTGAACAGACACCAACCTGACTAACAACAGGAAAAACAATGCTTCTACTTGAGTCAACCTGCAAGCTACCCTAAAAATTATAGAGGAATAACTTGCATTCCAACGACGTGTAAACTATACACAGGAATTGATGATGATAGAGTTTATAGTAATTTAGAAGAAAACTCAATTATGGCAGTAGAACAAAAGGGCAGTAAAAGAAAGTCATATGGAACAAAGGATTATTTGCTGTTAAATAAAGTCATAGTGGAGAACTGCAAAAAGGGGAAGAATCCATGTGTGGCATGGACTGACTACAAAAAAGCATTTGATGGTATCACACACTCATGGATAAAAGAATGCTTAAAAATGTATGAAACACCCTACACTGATCGACTGCATTACAGTGACCATGACCACTTTGCTATTAAGCCATGATAATGGACAAATTATTATCACAGGGATAAAAATTCAAAGGTGGATATTCCGTGGTGTCTCTTTGTCACTGCTGCTGTTTTGTCTTGCCCTTGATCCATTAAGCTGTCTACTTAACAGCTTAGGCCATGGCTATCATGTGGTTCCTGGAAAACAACAACGTGTAAAGACTTTTTATCTTCTCTTTGTCGATGATTTAAAACTGTATAGCTCGTCAGATGTGGAACTGAAAGCAGAACTGCAAGTTGTCATAAGAATTCCATTTGGTCTTGATAAATTTGCAAAAACAACCTTTAAAGTAGGAAAACTGCAGCACCAAGAAAACATAAGTTTGGGACAAGAATGTGATATAAAAGAATTTATGCAAGAGGGAGCATATAAATATTTGGGAATTGATGAAGGATCAGCAATAAAGCATGAGCAAATGTGAATAAAACTTATTAAGGAATACTTTAGAAGACTTAAATTAATCCTGAAAACAGTGTTGACATCTAGGAACAAAATTCAAGCTATAAACCAATTTGCTCTTCCTGTTTACAGATTTGGAGTGATTGATTGGCCCCAAAACTTGTTGGATAGATTAGAGAGGAAAAAAGAAGGATGCTTCATGCTCACCAAATGATTTATAAAAATCAGTGCATACCAAGATTATATATTCCCCTTTCCGAAGGAAGGATGGGTCTCCTTGAAATTGATTACATGTATATATCTGCAATCCTGGAACTGCACATATATCTGCTGACCTCACAAGACCCAAATGTAGTGAAAGTTTTGAAACATGAGGAGAATAAATCTAAGATGACTTATCTGCTTAGTCTAACAGAAGCATATCGGCTTCAAGCAGGAGTGGAAATTAGATCAGGAGTAGATAAAAATCAGGCAACAACTGAATGTGCCAAAAAAACAAAAGAAAGAATATAAGGTGAAGGGCCAGATGAGAAGGCAAGAAATGTGGAAAATGCATAAATATAGGTGCAGGTATGGAAAATTTCTGAAAGAGCCTCATGATGATCAGGATCAAATGCAGGAATGGTTAAGGAGATGCAAATTTAAAGCAAGAAGAAAGGTTAATATTGGTGGCCCAAGATAGTGGGCTATGTACACATTGATTTACAAAGTCTGTTGAACACGTGGGAGAAACAGACTTGTAAATAGGATTTGTAAAACAGAATTGAAAACAGTCACACAGCTCGTTGCTGGTTGTGACATACTAATGGCAGAAGGACTGTATACTGAAAGGCATAATAATGTGGCAAGACTGTTGCACTGGGGATTGTGCAAGCATTATGGTATAGAAGTGGCTGAGAAACACTGGAAATATGAGCCACAAAGCATCTTAGAAAATGATGAATGTTACATCACATGGGATCACCCATTACCAACAGCTCAAAAGATAGATGCTAGAAAACTGGATATGAAAAGAAGACAAAAGTAGCATTGATCATTGAAATCGCCAGACCCAGTGACTACAGTGGCTTGCGTACAGAAAGATACAAAGTTATAAAATATCAGGATTTGCAGGCAGCAACGAGAGCAATGTGAAAGAACGGTACCCAGAGAGTTCCAATAGTAGTAGGAGCAATGGGTCTTATATCTAAATACGACTAGATTATTTTTTATGTTATGAAAACATGTAACCCCATACGAATTGCAGAAGGAGTCACTACGGAGTACATGCAGGTGCTGCGAAGAGCACGTCTAGCTGACATTAAAGATTGAAAAAATACTAATTTCATGAACTTTAATCATATGTTGACTTAGGAATGGACCTATTAAAAACCCAAAAGACTTGGAGACATTAAAAAAGTGAGAAGGACCCATTGTCCCCTCACGCCATAGCATTACATGTGTCAGAGCTGCCACTGTTTCCTGCTCCTTCCCTTTCTGTGCAACTTCAACTGGACTTTCATGCAAGGTTCCTGCAGAAGGCTCATAATGTTGCCTTATGAGATACCCTCTTTAAATGCATCCCAGTGTACCCACTGTTCCTCTGGCTTGGAACCCACTTGTCCATCATGTTGAGACACTGCCTATGTTTGAGTTTCCACTTTAAACCCTTCACTTCGCATATAGTCTATCACTTACATTTTTATTTGTTTAATTTCTACCTCTCTAATTTTCTTTTGTATATTCTGCCTTTGGCAACTTATTTTTTTGTTGTGAAATTTGCCATACCTGTGTACATTTGGTTGTATTTTATGTTACTATATTTGCTACGTCCAGTAAAGTTGGTTTAGACTTTGATTTCCATTTTCTAGAAATTGCTTTTTGGCAGCCACCATAATTATATTCAGGAAGGCCTTACTATGTCTTTGTAATTCCGATTTTGTATCATAGCTCAAAAAAATAATTTTATTAATTATACCAGTTTGCTCACCCAGTATCTGTGACAGAACAGTCTGCAAGGAATCTTTTAAAGTCTGGCAACTCATTACATTCACAGAAAAATATGTTCCCGGTTACTTCTTTCTTCCCCATTACACCTCCAACATTTGCTGTCTTACTTGAGAAAAATTCTTTGGAGTCTACTTGTGGTAGAAAAATACCCATGTAAACATTTACAAGCAAAGATCCTAAATATTCTAGACTTTGTTGCATGTTTGGGAGACATGCATATATCCCCCAATTGTTTCTTTGTGAATTTCTTATCCAGTCTCTCTTCCCAATCCTTTCTAACATCCTATGGTTGATTCTTATAAAATACTGCATGATAACTATATGCTTTACTAATTATTCCTTTCTTAACTGCAGCTTTTGTTCTAGATTCTACACTTTTGTTTAGGACCCCCCCCCATTTCTTTCAGTTTTTGATAGGGGTAGGCAATCTGTAATAGTATAAATACATTTTTGGTGTCTTCCCATTCTATTACCTTTCCCTCTTTAGTTATTTGCTCACAATACCGTGATTCCTTTGCTATTTTTCTCCAATAAATTCCAGCCCCCTCTTGCCTATTGTTTGTATACCTAATTACAGTCATCCCTATCGTCAGAATCTCCTTTCTCCATTCTGGTGTTGGCTTAGTTCTTAGAATACTTTCTGCTACTTTATGAATGTAATATTCTGTATGATTATTGTTATTCCCCTTAAATGTCTGCATCCAAAATCCCAGTCTTTCCTTGTTTCTTGAGCTTCCCTCCTGTTTCATCATTAACCCTTTCCACTTTGAATTATAGTTTTATGCTTGTGCTATGTTATAGGAGTCTTAACTGCATTGCTGTGAAATATCCCTTCAAATCAGGTAATCCCAGGCCACCTTGTTCAGTTTTAGCCATCAGCTTATCCCACTTGACTCTTGCCATCTTTCCCTCTCAGATAAAATCCATCAGTTTTTTTATTAATTGCTATGCACAGCTTCTCCTGTGGTTGATAAAAATATGCTTTGCCTGTGATAAGACTAAAGGGACTAAAAACATGTTAACTGCTTGTATCTTACTATCGATATGCATATAACACTACTTCCATTTTCTCAGTTTTTGTATTACTTTTTTGTTTAGTCTCTTCCCACGTATCTTTAGCTGCCACACCAGAATAATTTTTAATCCATACTCCTAAATACTTCATTTTACCATGTCTCCATAAATGTGGATATTGCTGAACTAATTTGTGTGTACATAATTTACCACTATTGCCTTTGTTTTAGATTCATTCATTTTGTATCCCGAAAAGATCCGAAACTGTCTCAAAGTGTTCTATAACACTGTAATGTCCCTTTTTGGTTTTGTCAGGTGTAAAATAATGTTAGCTGTGAATAGAGCCGGCTTTTCTTGACATACCTACCAGTTCTATCCTGGAATTTCTGAATACCTTATTTTTTTTGCCAGTGGTTCTAAATATAACGCAGATAAAGAGGTGAGAGGACACCCCTGCCTGGTTCCTCTGCTCAAGCAGAAAGTATCAGCGAGGACCCCACCCACTTTAATTTTCACCTCTGATCCCTCATAAATCCTCCTAATCAACCTTATAATTTTATCAGGGAATGCAAATGCTTCTATTGTTCTGCTACATAAAGTCTGAGCATACTCTGTCAAATGCTTTCTTTGTATCAAGACCTACCAATAACAATGGCATTACATTCTGCTTCTTTTTGGATCATCAGTGTTCTAGTAATGTTGTCAAATGTTTGCCCCTACACAGACACAACCACATCTACCAATTTTGGCATTACTTTTGCCATTCTATTAGCCATTATAGATGTAAACACTTTATAATATGTTTTAATATTGAAATGGGCCTGCATGAAGCTGGATCTGATGGATCTTTACCGTTTTTAAGTATTACAGCTATCGTAGCTTTCTTCCAGGATGTTGGTACTTCTCCTCTGAAAGTAATGTTAAACAAAGGCTTCCAGATCTTTTATCAGTTTTTTCCCTCCTATCTTCCAAACTTCCACAGGAATACCATGTATTCCTGGGGACTTTCCTGTAGATTGGTTATACATCTCCATTATATCTCCTCTCCTCTATCCTGTTAGTAATTGAACCTCGTCTGCCTCTAACCTTGGCATATTTAATTCTTCCATAAACATTTCCATTTGTACCTTTTCTTGATTTCCATATTTTTCTGCTTTATACAGACCTTCATAGAATTTCCAAAATATTTCTAATACTTTCGCAAGATCCCTTATCTTCCTTGTTATAGGCTCCCTAAGATTGTCGACAGCCCTTTCTACTTTCTGTTGCCTGAGTCATGCTAAAAGTTTT